>NC_089824.1:4320000-4492500 GCF_035046505.1 Tiliqua scincoides | reverse complement strand
TCACGAGAACGTAAGAAGAGCCCTGCTGGATCAGGCCGCAGACCCCTCTAGTTCAGCTTCCTGTATCTCACAGTGGCCCACCAAATGCCTCAGGAAGCACACAAAACAGCAAGAGACCTGCATCATGGTTGCCACTACCTTGCATTCTGAGGTGGCCTGGTTCTAAAATCAGGAGGTTGTCGAAGGTTTCACTCCCACCCTCAATTTCCCAAACCCACTCTCCAGTTTCAGCAAAATACACATGTCCAATCAGGTTAGGAAATGAAAGAGGGAAGAGGAAGATGATATGATCACTCATCTGTCCACTATTCTCTTCTATAAGTGCAACAGCAGGAGAAAGTGAGAGAAGAGCATAGGCTTTGTTTTTCAGTGGCCATTGGGACTTTTCTCCTTCTGACACACTCTGATGCATTCCTCTGATGGCCAGGGAAAGACTGGATCACCTTTATTACTTTTTTCTGATGCCACCACTATTAACTCAGCCAGACAGGTAAGTTTTGCTGAAAACAAAAGGGGAGAAGAAAAGGCTTTGGGCAGTATGGTCGCTAAGAGGGGATGGCTGGTGCGGACTGCCCTAGGTACCATGCCCCAGCATGAAGCAGAGGGTGACGGTCTCACGTGCCCAAGCCCCTGCCAAGAGAAGCTCCATGTTGCATTCAGTGGCAGATGGCCCACCTGCATGCCCATGCAAACAATTGCAAATAATGCCCCCCCCCAAGAAGCAATTGGAGGTGAAATGATGCAATGACATCATCACATCACTGCCAAATTACTTCTGGGTGTCAGAAAGAGAGAGCTGGGCCAGAACACTGGATTGGAGAGCGAGGGGAGCTGAGGCTGGCCCATCAACAGGTGGGGGACAGCATTGGGCAGGTCTCCTCAGGTGCTGGAGGACGTGGGCCAGCCCTGAGCTTGACAGTGCAGCAGCCAGAACTGCATGGAATATTTCATTCCATATGTCAATATTTCAAAGGAAAAAAGATTTCATTTTTTGACAAAAATGAGAAGTGCAGAAAGCAGTGTTTTTTATTTTATCACCCCAAAGCCCATCTCTACTAATAATGATGCTCACTGTTTTATTTCCAATTGCCCAGTCCTTCTTTAGTTTGTTGCTTGGTTGACACCAAATTGTTCTTTTACTCGAGTTTGTACCAAAATGCCAAGATCTCTTCCCTTAAAGGCTCATGCACAGCAAAGAACTTTAAGCTTATTTTTCCCATGATGCAGTATGACTCTATCAAATAGGTGTCCTTGAGAACAACAGAGTGTTCTTAATAATACTAGCATTTGCATCCAGCTTTCAAATGTTCACAAGCTCTATTTTTAGCAACATGTAAATATGAGGATCAGTCCCTCTTCGCCACCACATGAATCCACTGCTTGATATAGCTTTAAGACTATAAGGCCCATGGTGCAGCGCAAGGAGCACTTCAAACTACTCAGGGCCCAATCCTATCCGGTGTAGCCAGAATGCAGCCCCATGGTAAGGGAACAAATGTTCCCATAGCTTGAGAAGGCCCCAGTGACTGCCCCTCCACCACAAGATGCAACACACACCCCACTAGTGCAACTGCACCAGCACTGGAAAATTGGATAGGATTGGGCCCTCAGAATGATGGGCCTTGGGACTGGATAGGAATTTAGGGGAAATGCTCTTAGCACATTTGTTGATGTTGACATAACTTGTTGCTTTCAGATAAATGTATTTAGGATTGAGGACTTTGGTTGATGCTGTTATTTTGTTCTGTGGACACAAAGACCAATATCCCCCCGGGGCTACTGAACCTTCCTCCATAAGCTGATGCTATTAAACAGCAAATTTAATTGCTTGAGGTAATTATTTGTTTTTCACAAATGCAAAAGCCAGCTAATCTAATTGCCTTATTTTGTCAGACCCGGCGAACAATAGGGCTGTATCCCACATACTAGCGGCAAGTCATATATTAAATATCAGGCAGATCAGAGTCTATTGTGAAGGTAATGCAAACAAAGGCTGGAGAACGATTATGTGTGGCATTTTGTGTATGTGTATATTTAAAGCGGTCTGATTATCTCTGCAACAACCTGACTCATGAGACAGGAGTTCCTCTTGGACAATCAATGGTCATGCCTCTGTGATTGCTGCTGGGATCGACCTGGGTTCAATAAGCACTCTGCAGAGGCTGATCTTGTCCTTTGTCCTGTCACCTCTTAAACCCTACACATGCCTGATCTCGTCTGATCTTGGAAGCTAAGCAGGGTCAGGCCTGGTTAGTACTTGGATGGGAGACCGCCTGAGAATACCGGGTGCTGTAGGCTTATACCATAGTCTTTCGAGACTGAAGGTTGCCAACCATTTTTTTCTTAATTCCAGTGGAACCTGATGCATCACTATTGTCTGGAGCTATAATAGATCCTGCGGTGAGAAAATGGAACCCTCATCGTTCAGTATTGGTTGAAGCTTTAAAATCAAAGCATTCATACCTAACTGCAGAAAGGAAATGAAAGACCATGGCACAAATAAAGAGAGATGAGACAGCAAAGCTCCCACACCCTGTCTGGCTGTGACGAGCCTCAGCTTGGCCCCTCTTCTCTTAAAATGGCCACGTGTGGAGTGACACTTCAATGGGCTTGCTCTCTTCTTCCCTCCTGTTGTAGTACGTCTAGAAAATGGTAAGCTATTTATTTACATTGATTTACCACCTGGACTGCTTGGCCAGAAACACACACACAGGCAGGCACACCACCATTATTGGGGTTTCCATACATTCTCATTACAAGTCAGCGATTTGATTACACCTGAGCTGTCTCTAGGTTATGTTTCATGATGAGCTCTGAGATTTTCTTAGGGCTCACTCTATCGCCCAGTCCTGTCCACCACTATCCCATAGACTGCAGTGCCACTGAAGGAGCACATGCTGCTTGCTGTGGTGGAGAGGAAAGGTGGAGGAGAAAAACCAAGTGGTTTGGAAGAAGTAAGCAAAAAAAACAAAACTTTTTTATTTCTCCTTAGGAGGCTATATGTCAGTGGGTCTCCTCAAAGCTACACCACCTCTTTTGCTGGTGTAAGTCCAAGGAGGATGTTTGGGACAGGTTCAGGCTGGGCAGGGGGGATAGGATCTTGGTGTGCATTTCTGTCAGCAAGATCCTGACCCTCCCACTCCCAAACTGCCACTGGTTCAGCCCGCTCGCTGCCCCGATCCCCCCGAACCGTCTCCTACACCACCTTTCCTGCTCTAGTGGGCATTTAGGAACCAGTGGTGTGCACATAGAGCCTCCAGCCATTTGCACACACAACAGAAGTGTGGCATTTGTGGCACCACAGTGGGACATAAGAACATAAGAACAGCCCCACTGGATCAGGCCATAGGCCCATCTAGTCCAGCTTCCTGTATCTCACAGCGGCCCACCAAATGCCCCAGGGAGCACACCAGATAACAAGAGACCTCATCCTGGTGCCCTCCCTTGCATCTGACACAGCCCATTTCTAAAATCAGAGGTTGCACATACACATCATGGCTTGTAACCCGTAAGGGGTTTTTCCTCCAGAAACTTGTCCAATCCCCTTTTAAAGGCGTCCAGGCCAGTCACCATCACCACATCCTGTGGCAAAGAGTTCCACAGACCAACCACACGCTGAGTACAGAACTTCTGCCATGAGGTCACTAGATTCATCAGTAAGAGCTCAGCAGGGTTGGGCTGCCCGTGATACAATCCAGCACTTGGTTCAGAATTCACACTCCTTCGAAAGGCCTTGCAGGCAGTCAGTTCACAAGCTGCCCTCACTTTTGCAAGCCCACCACCACATCCGCATCAAAGCAAAGCAACATGTTACAAAAACTCTTTAAAATCTCAAAAACGCTTGGGTGGTTTCCTTCTTCAGACTGACCCTCCTCCATAGGACATCGCTTTTCAGGGGGTTTCTATTCTACTTTTCCTGCAGCAAGTGTTCAAAAGGTTGACAGCTTGAGTGTAAACTCACCCCCCCCCATTTGCTTTAAAGCAAAGGAGTGATTCATGCATGTTGTGCATGAATCACGATGAGCTCATTCAACTTGCAAGGTTCTGAAAAGCCTCCCATCATTACAGCCCCACCATCTTTGAATGCAGTGCATCAGGAGTCACCTTCACCTGAGACACTTGGGCTGCGTTCCACACAAAAACCACCCAGGCGTTGGCTCGCTTCCGTTCTTGTCCTCCTCGCAGCATTGTTTTGCTTTCATCTATAAGCACCAGACTTCTGGGAAATCTGTGAGCCTTGTACATTGCAGTCTGTGTAGAGGCGCTGCTTCGGAAAAAAAGAAATCCTCCCTCTCCCTCCCAGTACAAATGTATTACCTGAGCATTTGCGCACGAAGTTACTGCCTTATAGGGAATCAGATCATCGGTCCATCTAGCTCAGTATTTTAAAGATTATGCTGATCATACTACAGTATTGCTGTTGTTTACTCATGTGTGATACTTATAACCAACTTTTGGCCCAATGTTGACTCCCAAAGCAACCTGCAGTTGAAATCTCCACAAAGGTACAATGTAATGAGGGGATACTTTGCGCTGGGGTGATGCTTGGCGCTACCAAAGCACTCCACTAACTTGGAGCTACCAAAGCAATTTATTTTGTTAACCTTCCAACATACCTCAAAGGTTAGTCACTCTGATCATGGCAGGTGGTATCCTAGCTTCAGAGCTCAAGCCTTTTGTGCTTATCCACCAGTGCAGCAGACCCTGCTCCAGTGCAAGGAATAAAAAGCATGCAATAAAGCCAGTGGCATAGCTAGAAGGTGTGCAGGGCGCAATTCTAACTCGTGCTGGAGCAGGCAGGCCAGTGGGCCTGCACTATATCCAGTGCAATTTTGGGGCCAGAATCAGCGCAAATCAGCTTTCCCCTTGCCCCGTGTTGTGCTGTGCTGGCTTCAGTGGGTCTACTTGGATCTGAGAGGTGGCGCAAATCCAAGTAGAGCAGAGCTGCTCTGTGCTGCTCAGGAATGGAGTCAGGATCTGGCATAACCGCCAGATCCTGGCCCTGCCTCCCCCAGGAACGCTGACTGCCCACCCTCCCCCCACCCCGAAACGCCTCCTCCCCGCCTTCCCCACACCCCCACCAGACCCCTGCATTGGTCAAGCTCAGCCAACACCAACTTACCCTCCTGGGCCTGGACCCAGCACAGGGAGGCCAGCACAACTGTTTGCGCTGATCTCACCACCTCTAAAATTGGTGCAAACGTGCCTTATGGCACATTTGCAACACCCCTGGGTTGCCACAAATGTCTTGTACCGAACTAACCTGGGGGTTAGGATTGTGCCGCAAGTTTTGCAGGTTGTCTCACCGTGGTCTGCAAGTGGTCCCTCCCCCTCCCCTTCTGAGCCATTCTGGGAGGGGGGGGCAAAATGGAGACCACCAGGTGACCACAAAAGTTGGGGGGAAGGCAGATAACAATTGGAAATTGGCTAGTGCGCCATATCCCTAAAGCATTGTACAGTGTTTCCATCTTCTGGAAAAATTCTAGTCATGATTGCGGGTATCTCCAAACATGAAAGATTCAACAAGCTCAAGGGTGGAATTGTAACACCTTGAGTTAAGACTGCTAATTCTTCCCAGATGAAAGACTGCTGTTTTTGCCATGCTTTATCCATTCATTCAAGTGCTCATGTACATCAGTAAAACACCAAAACTGTGTTTATAATCACACATTCACTCACATTACAGTTGCTTTTTTTGCAGTGTTTAATCAGGGTATAGATACACATCAGGGACACAGAGGGAGAGAAAAGGCACAAATGAACAGAAAGAATTGAAATCTTCCGCAAACGGCTTACACAGCTTATACTCAGTGCAAAATTCAGAAATAAAAAATGGTACAATTCTCTTAGAGATTCAGAGCAATCCTGTGCATATTTACTCAGAATCTAGTTCTACTGTATCCAATAGGACTTACTACTACATACCGGGAAACATGTTGAGGGTTGCAGCACTAATGGGTGATGGATATGTGCAACCTCCTGATGTTAGGCTACCTCAGAGTGCCAGGTGTGAGGGAGGGCATCAGGATGCAGGTCTTGTGCTCTGCCTGAGGCATCTGGTGGGCCACTGCAAGATCCAGGAAGCTGGACTAGAGGGGCCTTTGGCCTGATCCAGTGGGGCTCTTCTGATGTTCTTAATGCATGGGGTTCCATCTCTGAATAAGACTAGGTAACTTGGAATTCCAAAACCCATTTGTGCATGAACTTGGGTGTGCACAAACATTGAGACAATATGTAGTGCATAAACTGTCAACTCACACCAATTCACACACTGCAGCTGTTGAGGTATATTTTAATAATAAATGATAATAATAAACTTTATTTATATCCCGCCCTTCTCCCTAAAGGGACCCATATTTTGCATGGTTGATAACGTTTTGTAGCAACAATGTTTTTTTCTAATGTCCCTTCACCCAGATTTTGAAACGGGTGAGAGAAGATGGGCCATGGGAGAATAAATAAATACAGCACACAGAAGGCAGAGTAGAACCTACAGGAACGTGCAGTAGTTTCTGATGGAGGACAAGTAAGGAGGTGTGTGCTTGAACAGTAATTGTTCATATAAGAATGTTGGGTTACAAGCTTATCCCTGTCTTCCTCTGCAAAATGTTGGAGAATGTGGGAATGGGCAGTGGCGTAGCTAAGGGAGGGCAGGGGGGTACATTGCCCCGTGTACCAGGCCTTGAGGGCAACTCAAGGGAGCTTGACACCAGTGGCCAAAATTGTTGAAACCTTGGTATTTATGAATAATACTATCATGTTGTATATCATTTGATAGGTAATTTAATGCAGAATGCAGTGAAACAAACCACATTGAATTATCTGTATTCTATCAAATGTTATAGCCAAATAACCAGAAAAGGAAAACACAATGTAAAACAAGTGGATTTTTTGGTGTGAGGTGGATTTTTTGGTGTGAGTTTTGATCAGGTGTGAGGGAGGGCATCAGGATGCAGGTCTTGTGCTCTGCCTGAGGCATCTGGTGGGCCACTGCAAGATCCAGGAAGCTGGACTAGAGGGGCACTGCAAGATCCAGGAAGCTGGACTAGACTGGATCACAAGTGGATCAAAACTGACCAGTGAGACAGATTGTTCTGAAAATCAATGAGGTATTATTGATATAGTATTATTATATAGCATGGAACCCATAAGGTGTTAGTATGAGTCAGGTCTCATTTCCATGTATCATAGTATAAAAAATGGTGGTTGGCAACCTTCAGTCTCGAAAGACTATGGTATAAGCCTACAGCACCCGGTATTCCCAAGAGGTCTCCCATCCAAGTACTAACCAGACCTGACCCTGCTTAGCTTCCAAGATCTGACAAGATCAGGGATGTGCAGGATAACAGTGTATAGTTACCCCTGCTAACTGGTTAAAGGGGCACTTTTTCAAGTGATGTTCCTCTTATTTTTAGCAGGGGAAGAATAATTGTCTGTCTTCATCCCAGCACAGTGTATTTTCTAGTGGCTGTTTGCTGGTGACGTTTTACATTTTTTAGATTGTGAGTCCTTTTGGGACAGGGAGCCATTTAGTTATCTGATTTTCTCTGTAAACCGCTTTGCAAACTTTTTTGTTGGAATGCAGTATATAAATATTCATCATCATCATCATCATCATAGCTAATACTAGAACTCCTATTCAGTTGTGTGAGTGTCATCAAGTTTGCTATTGGTTTTTTGTTGGTTACTGACATGTGCTTCCCCCCCCCCCCGCCGCCCCCAGCTTTTCAAGGAAAAAAGAGGCAATAAAAACTGTCGTTCACTCAGCACAGAACTGCTCAGAGTTCACCATAACCCAGAAGTAATTGGCAGTGACATCATCACGTCATCACAATTGCTTCTGTATTCTGCTGTATTGGGGGGTGTAAAAAATTTTGTGTCCCGGGCTGCCAGATGTCTTAGCTACAACACTGGGAATGGGGACTTTAAAAAAATGTACTGTCTAGAGAGGCCCAAAGAACCAAAGTGAACAAATCTTTGGCCTTTTCTCTAGAGACTAAGGACTCACAATTTGATTTCATGAATCTGAGTCTCCAGGGGTGCCTGTTAATTCTGCTCAGGATTCAAGATAAAAACAGGAAAATTTCCAATCTCCTATCCAATGGCCCTTGTCTGTGACGTAGCAAGAAAGGGACAGAAGCAATTTGAATGGTTGGTTTTCTACCACTCATCTGACTGGTCCCAGGAGGTCACTGACTGCCTAGGAGGCTCCAGGATGGCCCCCTTCCTTGGTCCAGCACTGCTTTGTCTGTTAATCTCCTCTGACCCTTGTTTTCCACAGCAGATAAGCTGCTTTCCTTATTTAAATGGAGCATAAATGGGTTCTTACAGTCCTCTCAGTACAAACTGTGCATGATGAGCTTACTGTGTTTAAGCACCTGGTTTACTCACAACAGAAACATTGGGAGTTGAAAGGATGTGGTCTTCTTAGTTCAGTAATAATAATTGGAGAAAATAAAACCTAAACCATTCACTGTCAGGGCCTTGGGTTAATAAACTGGTTAATAATTGGTTAATAAACGGTTAAATCTTATTGCCTGGGATTGCACCTAACCTGGTGAACTGAACATGCTCAAATACAATAAGGAGGTGAAACATCAGCCACTCTGATCGACAGGCAGCAGAGGCATAACTGTGGCGGAGCCTGAAGGGCACTCACTCCAGGCGCTACGTCAAGGGGGGTACAAACCCGCTGAGCAGCTGCAGTGAGATCACATCCTCAATGCCATTTTTCAACGCCATTCTTCAAACACTTAGAGGTGCTCCCCCTCCCTTGGCCTGCAGATGTGAAGGGAATGTTCTAGGTGGGTGAGCACTGGTGCACCATGCACAGAGACAATTGCAAGTTCAGATGCTCAAGCTGGCTGAAACAGTCATAGCCACCACCCAAAGATCTCTCTCCTGATCTGTCACAGACAGCTCAGAACCCATCAGCCTATATGTGATGGTTTGATTTTTTGCCCCAATGTGCATGACCTTAAACTTACTGACATTGAAGTGCAGCTGCCATTTTGCTGCCCATTCTGCCAGTCTGGAGAGATCCTTCTGGAGCTCCTCACAATCACAATCACGTCTGGTCTTCACCACTCGGAAAAGTTTGGCGTCGTCTGCAAACGTAGCCACCTCACTGCTCATCCCTGTCTCCAGGTCATTTATGAAGAGGTTGAAGAGCACCGGTCCCAGGACAGATCCTTGGGGCACACCGCTTTTCACCTCTCTCCATTGTGAAAACTGCCCCACTCTCTGCTTCCTGGACCTCAACCAGTTCCTAATCCAGGAGAGGACCTGCCCTCTAATTCCCTGCCTGTGGAGTTTTCTCAGCAGCCTTTGGTGAGGGACCGGGTCGAACGCCTTCTGAAAGTCCAGATAATGTCCATGGGTTCTCCCGCATCCACGTCTGCACCCTCATCCACAAGCAATGGACACTCTTATCGATGTCACAGGAGACATCTGAAATATGTTCCTGAGTTAGGGGAGGAGGACAGGATGAGCAGCTGCAGGAAGGAATGGACAAACCGACTCAGGAAAGAGTCTCCAAAGACAGGACAGAGCCAAACAATAAACGAACTGCTCTAGAGGAACCTGAACCATGGAGATCAAACAGAATATGCAGAGCACCAGAAAGACATATTGTGCTATGTTAATGTTGATGATAATATTTTATATTCTCTTGCATGTTGGCAACCTTCAGTCTCGAAAGACTCTGGTATCGCGCTCTGAAAGGTGGTTCTGGCACAGTGGTTGACCACATGCCACCTTGTAGCAGGTTCGGTCCCTAGAATGTCCAGGGGAAAGGCTGCGTAGGTAAGAACATAAGAACATAAGAACAGCCCCACTGGAGCAGGCCAGAGGCCCATCTAGTCCAGCTTCCTGTATCTCACAGCGGCCCACCAAATGCCCCAGGGAGCACACCAGATAACAAGAGACCTGCAAGGCTTCCTGGGAATTGTAGTTAAGAACATAAGAACAGCCCCTCTGGATAAGGCCATAGGCCCATCTAGTCCAGCTTCCTGTATCTCACAGCGGCCCACCAAATGCCCCAGGGAGCACACCAGATCAAGAGACCTGCATCCTGGTAGGTAGGTAGGTAGTCTTATGTATTTTATAAATAATTCTTTTTGATTTTTCATTCTGGAAAGAACTCAAGATGTAAATGTTTCTCATTAGTTCTGCATTTATTCTGCAACAATGGTGCAGGCTCGGTTTCTTGTTCTCTATTGCCCTCCCCATCCCCAGCAAATGGGTGGCTGATTGCAAGCTACGCTCTGTGGCACTATTAAAAATTAAGAGGGCAGAGAGTTGTTTTCACTGCATTAACAGCAGAAATACACTGTTTGTAAGTTCGCTTTTATTAGTCTCTCCATAATATAAACAAGAATAATATGTGGGATGCTATTAAATCTCTCTTGGTGATGATTATGTTTATTATTGCCATTTATTCAAAATCCATAACCTTCATCTTAAGCAATGAGCAAAGGACTGAGCAGCTGTGGGTAAAGTGAAAGTTTAACCAGGGTTGGTTTGGGGGCAACTGGGCTGAGGTCCACCTGCTGTAGGGTGCGCCTGAGGGTGCGCCTGCTGTAGGGTGCAGAATGGGTCGACCACAGCCGCAGTTGGCACTTTGCACTTCAGCTTGTGCCACAACAGATAATCCTCCATGCGGAGGCACTGCAGGGTTGGTGTGGTGATCAGGGCATCCTGGTTGGAGGCCTGCCTCCAACTGGCTTGAAATCATAAGAACATAAGAACAGCCCCACTGGATCAGGCCATGGCCCATCTAGTCCAGCTTCCTGTATCTCACAGCAGCCCACCAAATGCCCCAGGGAGTACACCAGACAACAAGAAGACCTGCAAGGCCTCCTGGGAATTGTAGTTAAGAACATAAGAACAGCCCCACTGGATAAGGCCATAGGCCCATCTAGTCCAGCTTCCTGTATCTCACAGCGGCCCACCAAATGCCCCAGGGAGCACACCAGATAACAAGAGACCTCATCCTAGTGCCCAACCTTGCATCTGGCATTCTGACATAGCCCATTTCTAAAATCAGGAGGTTGCGCATACAAATCATGGCTTGTACCCCGTAATGGATTTTTCCTCCAGAAACTTGTCCAATCCCCTTTTAAAGGCATCCAGGCCAGATGCCGCCACCACCACATCCTGCAGCAAGGAGTTCCACAGACCGACCACACGCTGAGTAAAGAAATATTTTCTTTTGTCTGTCCTAACGCTCCCAACACTCAATTTTAGTGGATGTCCCCTGGTTCTGGTGTTATCAGGCCACTCCGAGAGCAGTTGGTGGTGATGTGACATCACTGCTAACCTACCGTGTTTTGTACCTGTGAGTCAGGCACCATCAGTCCAGGATCCACTGCTTGTAACTGTGAGTAGGGGGCACGCAGTGGGGGGTATAATGCCTGCCCCCTGGGGCCCTGCAATAGGCTTGGGACAACTGTTTTACTTGCCTAGTGGAAAACTGACCTTCTTATCACTCTTATTCTCACTCAGCTTTGGTGACGGCCACTAACCCGAAGCCAAGTCAGAAACATTTATCACCCTTCCCAGAGATGTAAGTCTGATTTTTAATGGATTTATTCCAAATGGCAAAGCCCTCTAAAGTCCCCTTGTGCTTCCAACAAGCCAGAGTTCCCTTTTGCTGAACATGACTCTTCTCACAATCCCCTTAGACCAGGGGTGTCAAACTTGTTTCATACCGAGGGCCGAATAGCATTCATGATGCTTGCTGGGAGCCGGAAGTGATGTTATTAGGCAGGAAATGATGTCATTAAACAGGTTATAACCAAAAATAAGTACTTTTTCTCACTTAGGAACTCATTAGCTGCAAATGACAGAAGAGAAAATACACAAATCTTGATCATATTTCAAGGTATGGCAGAGCCCAATTTTCATGTGGGTTGCCCTTTCAGCAGTAACTCCTTAGCACTGCTCAGCAACTGAAAGCCTGAGGGCCAGATGAAAAGCTTCCGCGGGCCTTATGTTTGACACCCCTGCCTTAGACTATCCATTAATAGCCAGCAGCGTGAAGTGTGGCAGTCAGAGTCCCATTCACTCTAGGAGGGGCAACAGCTCCTCTTGAGCATGCCTGGTGCATTTAAGGCAAATGGGGATTGTGGTAGCTGCTGATCAACATCACCAGTTGACACTGATTATCACAATCAGTAGGACAAAATGAGAGGATGGACAAATGAGGCTGAGGGCAGTGGGGACTCAGGAAAAAGGGGGAAATGATGGGGAGAATAATGGCACCTAAACAATCTGAAGGTGTTCACAACAAGTGCTGAAAATTGCTGATAACAAGAGGTTTTGTTTGGCGCTCGTTAAATATAAGATGCCAGTAGTTGTAGTTCAAGTAGTTCTAATAAATACCTTCAACATGATTTAGCCAAATCTCAGCACTTTTAAGTGTCAATTCTTTGAGTGGCAGAGATCTAAGCATGGGCTTAATTTTCCCGTTGGAATCAATAAGACCTAAATGGTATTTATTCCCACCATGTTATCAGTGTGCATAGCGTCTAACAGAGCCACGAGAAACTTCCTATCTAAAATCACAACAAGAGAGAAAGAGTGGGGGGCAGAGAATGAAGAATGTGGACTGAATGCTCTCACACCTGCTTGCAACTGGGAATAATGAGATAAGCCAAAGGCCAGGCAGAACAAAAATGTCTTGAAAAAAGAATCATGTGAAAAGAGGGATATGGCATCAGGCACATGTTCAGGGAGGCGATGCCATGCACAGGGCAGTACAAGGGAGAAAGGAGAAAAATATAAGGAAGCAGGGAACCTTCAGGCAATGGAGGATGGTACTGCTGGAGGAGCAGTGAGATCAACTTGACTGGCTCACAACCTCAAGTTTAATATTACCTTTGATTTGCACTCTATTGATGTCATGTATGGACACTGGCATCACTAGAGGGTCCGGGATGCATGAACCGCACTGCGGGATGCAGGAGGGGGTGACACCACTGCTGGTCAAAATGGTGAAAATCTTGGTATTTTCAAATAATACCATCATGTTATGCATCATTTGATCAGTAATTTAACGCAGAATGGAATGAAACAAATTGTGTGGAAGTATCTGTATTCTATCAAAATTTATAGCTAAATAGCCAGAAAAGGAAAACACAACTGCCTTGCATGGCAAAAAGTGGATTTCCATAACTCAGAACTGACCAATGAGAGCCAAATGGTTGTTCTGAGAACCAAAAGATGTTATCGTGACACAGCAGGGAACCAAGAAGCTGTTAGTATGCGTCAACTGTCATTTCTATATATCAGAGCTAGTTCATTGGCAACCTTCAGTCTCGAAAGACTATGGTATCGCGTTCTGAATGGTGCTTCTGGAACAGCGTCTAGTGTGGCTGAAAAGGCCAATTCGGGAGTGACAATCCCTTCCACACCGGGAGCAAGTGCAGTCTGTCCCTGGTCTGTCTCCCTGGCTATGGGCCTTCCTTCTTTGTCTCTTTGCCTCAGACTGTTGGCCAAGTGTCTTCAAACTGGGAAAGGCCATGCTGCACAGCCTGCCTCCAAGCGGGCCGCTCAGAGGCCAGGGTTTCCCACCTGTTGAGGTCCACTCCTAAGGCCTTCAGATCCCTCTTGCAGATGTCCTTGTAGCGCAGCTGTGGTCTACCTGTAGGGCGCTTTCCTTGCACGAGTTCTCCATAGAGGAGATCCTTTGGGATCCGCCCATCATCCATTCTCACGACATGACCTAGATCATGATCTAGACATGATCTAGAGCTAGTACTAGAAACCTTATTCAGTTGTGTGTCAGCCATCAAGTTGGCCACTTTTTTTTGTTGGCTACTGATCTGTTAGTTCACCTGTACTGTTATATATTAAAATAAAGTGAATGGGGGTGACACCAACCCTAGTGATACCACTGTTTTTAGGTTGTGTGTATGATATTGTAATTTATTCTGTATGGTCTGTTACTGGAGGAGGTCTATCATGGCGACAAGAACAAAAGAAGAGCCCCGCTGGATTAGGCCAAGGGCCCATCTAGTCCAGCTTCCTGTATCTCACAGTGGCCCACCAAATGCATCAGGGAGCACACAAGACAACAAGACACAACCTGTGTCCTCCCCTGCATCTGGCATTCTGATATTATTTTGGCCCTTTAAAATAAAAAGTCTATTAACTTAATTGTTAAATGCCCTTAATTAGCTAAAATGGTAAGCCTGGGAATGTTGGATTTTTTAAAAAATGCTTTGCAACACAAACATTGTGCCAAAAAATGATTAACTGAGGAGTCTTGAAAATGGTTGTTTCTAGTAGAGTAAGACAACACAGTGAGAAACACAACAAATATGAGACACAATCTAGCAAGTAGTTTTCTTGTGCAGGCCAAATGGAGAGTGTGAGGAGCACTACTATGTTCTTGTACAGTGTTAATTAATTTCATTGGGGTTTGCTTGGGTTAACTTTCTGTGTATTCTCCCTATCTGAACATAAGAACATAAGAAAAGCCCTGCTGGATCAGGCCAAAGGCCCATCTAGTCCAGCTTCCTGTATCTCACAGTGGCCCACCAAATGCATCAGGGAGCACACCAGACAACAAGACACAACCTGTGTCCTCCCCTGCATCTGGCATTCTGATGTAACCTAAAATTCTAAAATCAGGAGCTTGCACATACCTACCATGACTTGTAACCCATGATGGACTTTTCCTCCGGAAATTTGTCCTATCCTCTTTTAAAGGCATCCAGGCCAGATGCCAGCACCACTTCCTGCGGCAAGGAGTTCCACAGACTAATTACAGACTGGGTAAAAAAATATTTCCTTTTGTCTGTCCTAACTCTTCTGACACTCAATTTTAGTGGATGTCCCCTGGTTCTGGTGTTATGCGAGAGGGAAAAGACCATCTCTCTATCCTTTCTATCCACCCCCTGCATATTTTGTTTGTCTCAATCATGTGGAAGTCCCCCCCAGCGCCTCTTTTCTAGACTGAAGGGTGATGCAATTAGCTCTTGCACTGGGTGGTGCAAACCTAAGTGATGCCTTTGTGTACAGACCTCTGTGTACTGATTTGGATTTTCAAGATAGCCGAGTTCAAGATCTGTTTCACGGAGAAGTCCAGGAATCTAGTTACAGTAGACAAGGGGCTCAGTGAATCTAAATTTGGAAGCATTCAGAGAATTCTGAATTGTCAGTAGTTTGCTTGGTTAAAAAAAAAAATCATTTTTTCCCCTTCTTTTCTTTCTGATTGGTCCACCACTAGCCTTTCTGAATAATGAAACCCACTTCAGATTATAAGTGAAGAGTACATCTTAATTGGCTGGGTAAGGTGGAAAAGTTTGAAACAGACACATTGTGCCAGCTAAGATTTTCTTTAAAAATGCCCATATTTTAAGCCTTGCAGGCCCTCTAATGCTCTTATCTCTAAATTTCATAAGACACAAAAGAGGCATCTTGCCCAGCATGGGAACGTACAGAAAGGATAATTCCAGTGATGAAGCAGCAGCGAGGGAGGCTGCGGTCCAGAAATGTGTGGCAAAGGAGAGCAGAAGTGACCAATCAGAATGGCGCAAGGGGATTTGGGCAGACAACGCATTATTAAACTAATTGGAATCTGTCCAAAAATGATCTGATGTCAAGCCATGTTTTGCAGAAACTGCCTTCGGGCTAACTGATGATTATGTTTCCTGAGCATCTTCATTGCTTCTTCTTGCTTCTAAACCAAACCAACCAAGCAAACTAAAATTGAAAAAAAAAACACAAATGAAAACCAACCTGGGGCGCGGCAGGATTCTGGAGCAGAAGCTTGTAGACCGATGAAGGTGACTCGGCAGAAAGAGCCCGGTGGACATCAGCAGGAGCAAATCTTTCACAGCGTCAAGCTGAAATATTTTGCTATAAATAACCCCCAAAGAGAAACACCTGCATTCTCTCCACACCTCTGCACCGGGCATCTTGCCTTCTGGTAAAGCAATATTCACATCATAAAATCATAGCTGCTTTGGGGATGGATCCTTGTTCCAGGCCTCCCATCCTAGCAAGAAGAGAAAATGCACTAAATGCTTTACAGCCCAATCCTAAAGCCGGGGGTTCCATCAGGTACAGCGGCACCAAAACAGCTACTGCTCCATTCAGTGGCACCACCAAAGCTGCTGGACAAAAGCCCCAAGTTCTGCAATGGGACTTCTTAAGCCTGCACTGGCTATTTTGCTGGGGCAGACTTGAGAGACTCCATGACGGGCCTTCTGGCCTTCCATGGAGTTCAAGATATGGTGGAGCAGCGCTCCACCAGTTGCAACCCCTCCCGCCCCTGTTAGGCATCCTCCACATCTTGTTTTTCCATGTTTTCTCCAAACTGGCTACAATGGAAACTTAAAGAATTTATTTATGCCCCAGGACAGAAAAAGGCGTCACCATTGAAGATGCTTTTAGATCTCCACTGCTGCTCTTAAATGTGTCTGTCTTCATTTTAGCCAGTAATTCTAACCACTGTACTTGGGATACAATGTAGTGAAACCAGTGCGGCTGACATTCAAATAAAGTTGGAATGTCTTTGATAACAAGCACTTGGAGAATGCCCATTACAGGTATGGGTGAAACAATAGGTATATGAGATTTTAATGGACCATGGCCTCAAAACCCAGGTAATTTTAATTTTAAAGATAACTATACTGACCATGAAAGCCTCAGGATGTACGTCAAAGTTTCATTTATTAATGATATTCTTAAGCTATTTCCCCTTAAAGCTCCAAGCAGCAAACACACACCCCAAAATGACACAACCCACTGAAAAGCAGATCGGAACCCTGACAAAAACAACTAACTGTGCAGTGCTGAAATAATATCAACAAAGGCCCAAATCCTAACCAACTTTCTTGCACTAGCATAGCTGTGCCAGTGGGCATGTGCTGCATCCTGCAGTTGGGGGGCACTCACAGAGGCCTTCTCAAAGTAAGGGAATGTTTGTTTCCTTACCTTGGAGCTGCGTTGCCCTTGTGTTGGTGCTGGAAAGTGGGTTAGGATTGCGCCCTATGTGTTACAGATCCCAGACAATCCTACTGTTGAAATTACATTGTGGGAAAAGATGAGATAGAAATTCTGATTTATTGACCACACTGAGAACCTCCCCGGTGTCGTACTGGAAAATGGACTAATAGTATAGACAGAAAGACCCAGGTTGCATAGCTGGGAGAATCTTGGGCAAGTCTAATTCAGCATGATGAGAGACCACTTAGGAAAATGAAATTGCTTGAGTGTCCCTTTCCAAATTGGCTCTCATCTCATTATGATGAACTGCCTGATCTGAGAAGAGCCAGGGGAGGATGGCTGTGATATCACGACACAATAATAAACAATTTCAATTTAATTATGGCTGATAGCAGTCTAATAATAATTGCAGAATACACCGTGATTAAGCAAGGCTTTTCAGCATCTTCTTTTTTTCCTTTATTATTTGTTTGCACAAGAGCCCTGCCCTTTCCTGAAGTTTCACAGCGGCTTATGGTGTTGCTGAGAGCAACGCATGCTGAAAAAGCATTGTAAGACAGAAACAAGTCAACAGAACCTCCCATTGTGTCCAACAGGGGTGTGCATTCATGGGAAGACAAAACAGAAGGGGCCCAATATGTTCCTTTTTTCCTTATAACAAAATGAATACACTGCACTCTGAAAGGATGCTCAGCATGGCTCCTTTTCAGAACCCTATTCCTCCCATCCGTAGTTCCTTCAGAAAGGGGGGGGGTTGATCTTTCCGGTGGCGGCATTAACAGGCCTTCTGAGGTGTAGCTGCCTTCCAGCAGAGCCGGAATCTGAATTCACAGCCTTCAGAATTCCGCACCGTCCCAGCATGTAGCATGTAGGATGTGGGTAAAATCAGGCAGCCGCCATAAAGCGTAGCCCAGTAACTGGCATTCAGAGGGAGCCCTCCCTCTGAACGTGCAACTTCCATATGGCCTTTATGACTAATAGCCACTGATCTTCATTAATTAACAGAGCACACCAAAGATGGAATCGAGAAATGAATGATCAATGTGTAATAAAGGCGGGGGTTCCGTGTGGGTGGCCATCCTCCATGTGAGTATGGGGGTGTTACACGCAGATTCTTATTTCAGTCTGTGGAATGTGGGAGGGTATGAGTTTGATACTCTGAGATAAATTCCCCTTGTGGAACTTTTTCTACCCCTTCTGTTAAGATTGTTCTTTTTGTTGTTGTTTGTTTCCAAAAATTCCCCTGTCCAGCAGGGCCAAGGGAGAATTTTTTTTTAAATGTATTGTATTTTATATTGTTTTAGCTATTGGAAATTATGCTGCAAGCTGCTTTGAGCTGTGGAGAATGGCATAGACACCTTAAACCAGGGTGTGGGTTGTGACCCCATTTTTGTTGGGTCATGGTCCACTGTGACCAGAAAGCCAGTAGGCATCATGACACACAATGCAAACGTTTCTTCCAAGTCATGTCAGTGCATGATCTGTGTCTTTGGTTGCATTGCGCTGTGTTGTTCTGCGCCCCAGAGAGCCTTGCGACTTCCTGGTTGTGGTGGACCCGCAACCAACCAAAAATCAGGTTGAGACCACAGTTTGGGAATGCATTGCATTACATGGTGTGACATGGCCAATGACACAGGTCATGCACAAGAACGACCCAGAAGTAACTTCTGTGTCCTGCCTCATAATAACCTGTGGCCCGGCAGCTGGCAATGGGCTCATGACCCACCAGAGATTATGAGGTAGGTCGTGAAGCCCAAAAGTTTGGGAACGCTGTCTTAAACAAAGAAACTGGTGGGGCACAGGTGGAGCTTGGAAGAATTTGGAAGGCCAGGAGCAGAGCCAGGGGAAAAATATGTTAGAGGGCGGGTCAAAGTCATGACAGATTAAGATGAATTATGGATTGAACCTGACAATATGTGAAACATACTGGCTTTTCAGACCCTGATCATGGCTACTTGAAGGATGTAGTTTTATTAGTTGAAGCAGAAAAATATTGATCCTCTCAGTGCAGGTGTTTGCATGGAAAAACACCAAAAGCAAAAGTGGAAGGGTTGAGACAAAGAGAATGGGGTGGATCATTGGTAACCTTCAGTCTCGAAAGGCTATGGTATCACGCTCTGAATGGTCGTTCTGGAACAGCATCTAGTGTGGCTGAAAAGGCCAATCCAGGAGTGACAATCCCTTCCACACTGGGAGCAAGTGCAGTCTGTCCTTGGTCTGTCTCCCTGGCTATGGGCCTTCCTTCTTTGCCTCTTTGCCTCAGTCTGTTGGCCAAGTGTCTCTTCAAACTGGGAAAGGCCATGTTGCACAGCCTGCCTCCAAGCGGGCTGCTCAGAGGCCAGGGTTTCCCACTTGTTGAGGTCCACTCCTAAGCCCTTCAGATCCCTCTTGCAGATGTCCTTGTATCGCAGCTGTGGTCTACCTGTAGGGCGCTTTCCCTGCACAAGTTCTCCACAGAGGAGATCCTTTGGGATCCGACCATTGCCCATTCTCACGACATGACCAAGCCAATGCAGGTATCTCTTATTTATGTATTCATTCATTTATTTCACATATCCATCTTATAATTTTTACAACATTTTCAACACTAAGGTTAAAAACAGCAATGAGAAAGTTAATAGCATTTAAATAATTTCTCAAATACACAATGAAACAGCAGTAAACAAGTGGTGTATTGTTGTTTGTTTGTTTGTTTGTTTGTTTGTTTGTTTGTTTGTTTGTTTGTTTGTTTGCAGCATAAATTCATTAGATGTTGGAAGATTGGATTTTAGCTTGGCATTTTCAACTCAGTAAACCAGCAGGCTGGAGAAGAGTAGTTCAGAATCAGGACATAGCACAGATGTTTCCCCACCTCACCTTTGAGAGATGAGCAGTTTCATGCACACACTGGAGGTCATTTAGGAATGTGTGCTCCATCAAAAATGTTGCTAGTCTTACTGAAACTGGGTTCTTCCTGCTGGCCATCACATCCATTAACTTTCTCCTGAGCAATAAGAAAAAGATGCACAACTTTCTCCACTACCCCCCTCAAAAATGTCAATCGTTTTCTCAAAACTCTTTGACTTCCTTTCCATTTTCTCTCAGGTTGCATCAGAGCTAGAACACCCCACAGTGAAGTCTCACTGTAGTGAATGCATGATTATGCTAATGTGGGAATGAATTCCCAAGAAGGTTTCCAATTTGGCTTTGGAGAATCACAATATTTTATCCCAAATAACGCATAACAACTTAGTTTATTCTGAACTCAATTCTGACTCAGTTCATGTCACCCCCTCAATACTGTGATGAGAAGCACCACAGGGTCCAGTTGTCCAATCATTCAATGAACCTTCAAACAGAAGCATCACTAGGGTTTACATCACCCAGTGCGAGAGCTCATTGTGTCACCCCTTGATGGACCTCCTCCCATAACAGACCATAAAAAATAAATTACAATATCATCTGTAGGCAACCTTCAGTCTCGAAAGATTATAGTATCGCGCTCTGAAAGGTGGTTCTGGAACAGCATCTAGTGTGGCTGAAAAGGCTGATTCGGGAGTGACAATCCCTTCCACACTGGGAGCAAGTGCAGTCTGTCCCTGGTCTGTCTCCCTGGCTATGGGCCTTCCTTCTTTGCCTCTTAGCCTCAGTCTGTTGGCCAAGTGTCTCTTCAGACTGGGAGAGGCCATGCTGCACAGCCTGCCTCCAAGCAGGCCGCTCAGAGGCCAGGGTTTCCCACCTGTTGAGGTCCATTCCTAAGGCCTTCAGATCCCTCTTGCAGATGTCCTTGTATCACAGCTGTGGTCTACCTGTAGGGCACTTTCCTTGCACAAGTTCTCCATAGAGGAGATCCTTTGGGATCCGGCCATCATCCATTCTCACGACATGACCGAGCCAACGCAGGCATCTCTGTTTCAGCAGTGCATACATGCTAGGGATTCCAGCACATTCCAGGACTGTGTTGTTTGGAACTTTGTCCTGCCAGGTGATGCAGAGAATGCGTTGGAGGCACCGCATGTGGAAAGCGTTCAGTTTCCTCTCCTGTTGTGAGCGAAGAGTCCATGACTCGCTGCAGTACAGAAGTGTACTCAGGACGCAAGCTCTGTAGACCTGGATCTTTGTATGTTCCGTCAGCTTCTTGTTGGACTAGACTCTCTTTGTGAGTCTGGAAAACATGGTAGCTGCTTTACCAATGCGTTTGTTTAGCTCAGTATTGAGAGAAAGAGTGTTGGAGATCGTTGAGCCAAGGTACACAAAGTCATGGACAACCTCCAGTTCATGTGCAGAGATTGTAATGCAGGGAGGTGAGTCCACATCCTGAACCATGACCTGTGTTTTCTTCAGGCTGATCATCAGTCCAAAATCTTGGCAGGCCTTGCTAAAACAATCCATGAGCTGCTGGAGATCTTTGGCAGAGTGGGTAGTGATAGCTGCATCATAAGCATGACCTAAATGCAGCAGCATCACAAGGGTTGGTGGAACCTCCATTAACTTTATTTGTATACCAGTACAGATTGCCCAGTAACTAACAAAAAACCAGTGGCTGACTTGATGACACTCCTACTACTGAATAAGAGTTCTAGTATTAGCACGGATGCATGGAAATGAGAGCTGACTCATACTGACTGGTTCCCTGCTATGTTATAACAACACCTCACTGGCTCACAGAACAATCCGTTTCATTGGTCAGTTTTGCGTTAAAGAAATCCACTTTTGTTACATAAGGTAGTTGTGTTTTCCTCTTCTGGTTTTTTAGCTATAGCATTTGATAGAATACAGCATATTTCAAAGCGATTTGTTACATTGCATTCTACATTAAAATACACATTGAATGATATATAATATGATGGTATTATTTGAAAATACCATGATTTTCCCAATTTTGACCAGTAGTGGTGTCATCCCCCCCTAATGTGTCAGCAGGTGCAATCCGCACCCCCTAGTGATACCACTGCCTTTAAACCCTCTTCCTCCTACCCACCTCCTTATCCAACTCTTCCTCTCCCTTCCTCCAACGCCTTCCCACTCACCTACTTACCAGACTTGCTACTCAGGTAGTAGAAATGAGAACATTCTCTCCTGCCCCTGGCAGTTGGCCTATGGCTCTGGTGGTTGCATTTGAGCAAATCATCAGGATCTGCTGAGATTCATATTTCCCAAGCTAGGAAATCTCAAAGTAGTTTTTCCAGAGCTACTGACATATGTTGGAAGAAGGAATTTTCCAGCTCAGTCTAAAATCCAAACTAAAGAAGCTTTTTGGAACTGTGACACCTGCCATGCATTTGAGGTGCACATTACAAGCTTCCAAGAAGCATCTCTCAGAGTTTGGTCATACAAAATACTTCACTGTGTAATGCAAGGCTGGGAATAGTGTCAGAACACTGAGTACCAGAGGAATGAACTCTGTCATTTCTTTGCCTTCTTAAGCACTACTGAGTTTTCAAGTAGGCCTTAACTAGCTGGGGGGGGGGGTGCATGCAAAGGGGGCATGATGGACATGGAAGGCGTTCCTCCTGTCATGCTCTCTAAAAGCAGTCAACTTCTTTTCATTTGACCAGGCAACACTCCACCCCCAACACACACACATGCACACAAAGGGACACACACGGTGTGTTGCTGAGGTACATCTGCTACTTAAAAGAGAAGGACCAAAAACTCAGCAACAACACTGCAGAGTTGGGGAAAGGAGGGATAGAGAAACCTCTGTTGAAAAGGACATGAAACCCCGCTATTCAGGTTCTGCCCGTGTGCGACAAGAATCTAAACTGTTTGCCTACTGTTTAAACACACACACACACACACACACACACACACGAAATATTTCAGCCAGTATCTCTGCTTCAAATCCCCACCCATTACACCTCTCCCCCCCCTCAATGTCATCAGCCCTCTTTGGGGGGCTCCCAGGCTCTCTAACGAGGGCTGTGGATCACTTGGTAGAGTTGGCATGTCGGGGTGTGCTCTTGGAAACAGAAGCCTCAATGCTTCTGTGAACAGCAGGCCGTGTAATCGTCACCCTAATTAAGGATGGGGTGAGGGAAGGGGGGACTTGAAAGAAAGAGAAAGCAGAAGCTGAGAAGGCCAGGAGTGAGGTCTTGAGCCAAGGGAGGGGGAGAGGTTGATATGGAGACAGGGTATGAAATTTTCTTTTTTCTTGCAAAATCATTCCCAAAGCACAACTAAGGGCGCAATCCTAACCTACTTTCCAGCACCGACATAAGGGAAATGCAACTTTGAGGTAAGGGAACAAACATTGCCATACCTTGAAGAGGCCTCCATGACTGCCCCTCCAACCGTAGGATGCAGTACATGCCCCACTGGCACAGCTATGCAAGTGCTGGAAAGTTGGTTAGGATTGCGCCCTAAATAATGTTATTATCACCACTGAAAGTGTGCGCGCTGTCCTGACTACCAGGGGGAGCTGTGAGCTGGCAAATCCCTGGTTCGAGCCTCAGCTCATTCATGAACTCACTCGGTGGCCTGAGAGGGGAATAATCATTATTTTCCCATCTCAGTGGCACAACTAGAGGGGGGCAAAGCACTAGGTTTTGCAGGGAGCCTCACCCTGGTGTGCAAGCGGCCCCTCCCCCCTTCTGAGCCATTCCAAGTGGTGGGAGCAAAATGGAGGTGAATGCCTGGCTCCAAAGTGGAGGTGGAGGCAGCTTGGATGCTGCTGTGAGGCTCCTTGCAAAACTTAGTGCTTTGCACACCCCCTAGCTGTACCACTGACCCATGTTAATTCATACAGCATGCTTTTAACCCTTGGAGAGCACTGTTAAAATGCCATCGTGTTTCAGGGTGAACTCGTCAGTCAATCCTATCATCAAATTCTTGAAACTGGTCCTTCAGGCTTTAGTTGATGTCACTGGTAGTTTAATTGGCAAAGGGCATCATTGCCAAGGTTGCTGTCCTGTGCCAAGTCCCACTGAAATTCAAGGGAACCACACAGGGGCATCAATGGTTTGCTTGCTTGCTTCGTTGTACGCCTGTCATTGTCTAAAATGTACTCTCACAGTGGCATGATAATGCTAATATTAAACAATTAAGCATTAATCAGAACAACAGCAATAACTGCAGGTGACATGAAAACAGTTAAAGCAGTAGAAAAGTTAGCCAAATGCCTGTAGGATCCAAAGGTTTTCAGAGTTTCTAAAAGAGGAAGAGAAGGTAGACCTCCACTAAAGTCACTAAAGGTGACTCCAGGAAGTCACTCCTTCCTTCCTTCAGGTACCTTCCTTCCTATAGGTCGGAAGAGAAGGTAGACCTCCACTGTGTCACTAAAAAGGCTCAACTCTTACTGTCCACCCACCAGATTTCCACCAGCTGAGCTTGGTCAGAAAGCAGATAGTTCAGGATAGTTCATAGCCCTTGGGATAGTTCGGTCATATTCATGAGGCTAAAAGCAACCCTAAGATCACCTGGTCCCCCAAGTCATAAAGAGCTTTGCAAGTGAATATCAGCACTTTACATGGACTTCAGAAACATTGGTGAACCAATGAAACTGATATAGGATTTTTGTGACCTCCTCTGATCACAGCACACAAGCCAACGTTTCAGAGTCCCGTTTTGTGATGAATGCAGTTTCCAAACTGTCTTAAGGGCAGATCCATGTTGAAAGTATTTCGATAACCTGAATGTAACCTGAGCTGAGACCTCCAAGTGCTTGAGACAAGCATGCCAAATAATTCACCAGTATTCCAGTTGCCACCACTGCACCTCCTGGTACCTGTGTTCAAAAAGGAGAGGGGGGCAGAGGAAGGAATATGGAGGAAAAGAGAGTGGTGGGCTAGAGTGGCAAGGCCTCACTCCTCCTCCACATTCATCTTCCACTTTGTGCCCCTCTTGTCTTTTCAATACCAGGAGGAGAAGGAGGAGAAAGAGAGGGGATAGCATGGGATGAATGGGGAGCTTTGTCAACTCACTTCTGGAGATCACTTCAGGAGATCACATTGACAGACTGGCCTTGGACCTAACTAGACCAACATTTCTCAATTTCTCAGGGATCTAGTTCAGCGATTTCAACCTTTTTCATCTCATGGCACGCTGACAAGGTATTAAAATTGTCAAGGCACACCATCAGTCTTTTGACAATCGACAAGGCACACCATGCTGCCAGTGGAGACTCAAATCCCCCATTGGCCCTACTAATAAATGACCTTCCCCCAAATTCCTGTGGCACACCTGTGGACTGCTCGCGGCACACCTGTGTGCCACAGCACAGTGGTTGAAAATAACTAATTCTAGTTGGAATGATTAGACCAGCAATTTTCAACCTTCTTCATGGCATACTGACAAGGGGCTAAAATTGTCAAGGCACACCATCAGTTTTTGGACAATTGACAAGGCACACCGCACTGCCAGTGGGGGGCTTACATTACACAATAGTCCTACTAATAAATGATCCTCCCCCAAACTCCCACGGCACACCTGTGGCCACACTGGTTGAAAAATCACTGGATTAGACAGATTGCCTTAGGGCATAATTCATGAACAGACTTGGGTGGGCACAAGTCCTTTGCACCGACCCAACGGTGTTGCAAAGGTGCCATGAAGCACTTTCACGCCACCATCTGAGGAGGGAGGCTGACCCAAGTCCGGTTGGGGTTGCTTTGCTGTGGCTTTAGCAGAGGTAAGGGTAAGGAATTCCTCTTGCCCCTGGCTGAGCTGCAAATGGTCCCAATCTTGCTCTGAATATGGGGCAGGCCAGCCATCGTCCCCATTCCAGTGCAGGTTAGGACTGGGTTGTTCATGAGCAGCTGAGAAGTGTATTAGATAGAACATTGGCATTAACCTGCTTTTGATTTTCTGGTATCTTGTACTTTGTATTATGATTTAATATTTCTATTCTGTGAGGTATTCTTTGCATTTTGTTTATGTATAGGCAGATAGGGTAGGAGGTCTATATATGTAATCCCAGATAGGAATACAGCCAATGTCTTCCTGAACCCACGAGGCTTCATGTTGGCAACCTTCAGTCTCAGAAGACTATGGTATCGCGCTCTGGATGGTGGTTCTGGAACAGCGTCTAGTGTGGCTGAAAAGGCCGATTTGGGAGTGACAATCCCTTCCACACTGGGAGCAAGTGTAGTGTGTCCCTGGTCTGTCTCCCTGGCTATGGGCCTTCCTTCTTTGCCTCATTGCCTCAGACTGTTGGCCAAGTGTCTCTTCAAACTGGGAAAGGCCATGCTGCACAGCCTGCCTCCAAGCGGGCCACTCAGAGGCCAGGGTTTCCCACCTGTTGAGGTCCACTCCTAAGGCCTTCAGATCCCTCTTGCAGATGTCCTTGTATCGCAGCTGTGGTCTACCTGTAGGGCGCTTTCCTTGCACGAGTTCTCCATAGAGGAGATCCTTTGGGATCCGCCCATCATGCATTCTCACAACATGACCGAGCCAATGCAGGCGTCTCTGTTTCAGCAGTGCATACATGCTAGGGATTCCAGCTCGTTCCAGGACTGTGTTGTTTGGAACTTTGTCCTGCCAGGTGATGCCGAGGATGCATCGGAGGCAGCGCATGTGGAAAGCGTTCAGTTTCCTCTCCTGTTGTGAGCGGAGAGTCCATGACTCGCTGCAGTACAGAAGTGTACTCAGGATGCAAGCTCTGTAGACCTGGATCTTAGTATGTTCCGTCAGCTTCTTGTTGGACCAGACTCTCTTTGTGAGTCTGGAAAACGTGGTAGCTGCTTTACCGATGCGTTTGTTTAGCTCGGTATCAAGAGAAAGAGTGTCGGAGATCGTTGAGCCAAGGTACACAAAGTCATGGACAACCTCCAGTTCATGCGCAGAGATTGTAATGCAGGGAGGTGAGTCCACATCCTGAACCATGACCTGTGTTTTCTTCAGGTTGATCGTCACTCCAAAATCTTGGCAGGCCTTGCTAAAACGATCTATGAGCTGCTGGAGATCTTTGGCAGAGTTGGTAGTGACAGCTGCATCGTCGGCAAAGAGGAAGTCATGCAGACATTTCAGCTGAACTTTGGACTTTGCTCTCAGTCTGGAGAGGTTGAAGAGCTTTCTGTCTGATCTGGTCCGGAGACAGATGCCTTCTGTTGCAGTTCCAAAGGCATGCTTCAGCAGGACAGCGAAGAAAATCCCAAACAAGGTTGGTGCAAGAACACAGCCCTGCTTCACTCCGCTTCAGATGTCAAAGGGGTCTGATGTGGAGCCATCAAAGACAACAGTGCCTTTCATGTCCTTGTGGAAAGATCTGATGATGCTGAGGAGCCTGGGTGGACATCCAATCTTGGGGAGAATCTTGAAGAGGCTGTCTCTGCTGACCAGGTCGAAAGCCTTTGTGAGACCTATGAAGGCTATAAAGAGTGGCTGTCGTTGTTCCCTGCATTTCTCCTGCAGTTGTCTAAGGGAGAATACCATATCAGTGGTGGACCTGTTGGCTCGGAATCCGCACTGCAATTCTGGATAGACGCTCTCTGCAAGTACCTGGAGCCTCTTCAGTGCAACTCGGGCAAACAGCTTTCCTACTACGCTAAGGAGAGAGATGCCGCGGTAGTTGTTGCAGTCACCCCTGTTGCCTTTGTTCTGCAATTGTCCATTAGCCCCATCCACGGGGCTTACTTCTGAGTAAAATAAATAACACCATTTTCAAGCACCTCTAGCCATCAGCATACTGACACCTCCTCAGTCCAATGGTCAGAATGACTCCTTTTCAGCCATTTCATGCAGGGGTTAAAAAGCATGGCACACTTTGAGCACCACTTGCTGGGAATGCCCTTCCAAGAAGGATCAAAGGTGCTTCCCATCACCATCCTGGCAGCCCGAAGGGTACCATGGCTGATGGTGCTGAACACTGATGAGAGGTCCAGGAGAAGGTCATGCTCCCCACACATCTCCTGACAGAGTCCTCCAACAGGGCCACTGAGATCTGTTTAGTTCCCAACGCAGGCTGGAACCCCGACAGAAATTGATCAAAGTTGTTTCACCCATTAGGAGACCCGGAGTTGAGAAGCTAACACACCTTACCCAAGAATGGTAAATTTGATACAGGGCACTAAATATTTACGACCCTCTTTGTGTCAGTGGGAACCACACTCTCTTTCATGGAGGTATTGACCACCTCCAGTGCCCAAACATATGGACACACCCTGGCAGCAAATGGGTTTTGACTGCAAATTCCTACACAGGTGCTGACTTTCACTTCTCCGGGTTACAAAAGGACATTGTGACAGTCTCTCCCATCCAGTGCAACCCTCCTGCCAATAAGACAGGGGCTATCCTGACATGGTCCCAACCTGCAGGAGGCAAGGCAGGAAGGACAGGTGATTGCTGCTTTGGGCCAGCCTGGGACAGGACTAAAGCCACAATACTACCAGCATTCGGTTTTGCATCCACATATTCTTAGGGTTGTCTGAGATTAACTAGCTCTCTTTGGTGGCCAGGTGTGGTCTTCTGACTAATTGGTGATTGGTGTGTCCATCAGTCCCTCACCCTTGAGTGTCACTTGGGGTGCTGCCAGGATCCTGGTCTTAGCCAGGATGACCACTACTGGCAGGTATCATGCAGGACACGGAGTAGGATGAGAGATCCAGTATGCATTCTCAACTAAACAAGGGTCAGAAGAGAAAGGAGAATTGTCTTGAATTGCAGAGTCCATCTCAAAGGCTGTCAGGCTCAGGACGAGAAGACCAACCCAACTATTTTGACCCAAGTTTCAGTGGGAAACCCTAGAGTTGGAGACAGAGTGGTAATGCCCAAGGAGGAAGTGACACAGTTGTGCAATCAATACAAGTGCCCCCATTTGATACCAATGCTGAGCTTGTGTTATTTGTTGGCGGTACCAAGGCAATAATTATCCCCACATATGTGGTAGGGAACACTGTGTGCTTGAAGTGCACCACTTTTTAAAAAAAGCATTTATTTACATTGAAGCCCATTTGAAATTCTCCCACTGCCACCAAAATATCTGGTGCCTCTAGAGAGGGGCGTGGACAGTGACATCGCTGGGGCTGCAGGGGATGCGAACTGCATCAGGTGACACACTCGGGGGGGGGGTTATACCACTACCAAAACTGTGAAAATCTTGGTATATTTGAATAATACCATCATGTTATGTATCATTCAATGAGTAATTTTTTCTGTAGATTGGAATGAAACAAATTGTGTTGAAATATCTATATTCTGTCAAAAGTTAGAGCCAAATAACCAGAAAAGGAAAACACAACTGCCTTATGTAACCAAAAGTGAATTTTCCTCAAAACTGACCAATGAGACTGATTGTTCCAAGAGCCAATGAGGTGTTTTTATAACACAACAGGGAACCAATGAGGTGTGAACATGACTCAGCTTGCATTTCCATGTCTCTGAGCTAATTTTAGAACTCTTATTCAGTTATGTATCATCAAGTTTGCCACTGGTTTTTTGTTGGGTGACCTGGACTGTTATATATTAAAATAAATAAAGGTAACAAGGGAGACACCAACCCTAGAGATGCCACTGCATTTAGGCTGTGAGCATGATATTGTAACTTCTTCTGTATAGTCTGGTATGGGAGGGGGTCCTTCATGGGGGTGACTCAATGAGCTCTCACATTGGGTGGTGCAAACCCTCTGGGCACGTGGTATAATGAAAGGGCCACTTTTCCCCTTCATCAGCAACCAAGTCCACCATGATCTCAGATAGGCTGAGCATGCCCTCTTAAATAGTATTCCCATACCAATATTATGGGTATTTTGTAACACCAGCACCTCTTCCACAATTCTGCTACATGTCAGAACTGATGAAAAGGGTCACATAAATCTCTCTTTGCTCCAAGACCTACTTCAGATTAAAACCACCCCCACCAGAAACATGTAATAACCACAAGCAGGGCACTGGGTCACTTGAAACTCCATGCGCTACCCAACTGCATTCCGGATCCAGGACTTTGCATTCAGTGGATGCTTTTCTATAGCCTCCTCAACCCATTTTTGCCCAGACCTAAGGTGAACACATTTGGTCCCTGTTGCGTATATACAACATTGGGCAGGAATGGTTTAAAGGGACTGACTTCTGAAGGTCTTAGCTCCATGGAAGCAGGCTTACTTGGTCCAGGGACATTCGGTGGGTGGGGATGCAGGGGAGGCAAAGCCTCAACACAGTGGCTTTTGAAGGACTCCAGTAGGAAGGCTCTCCCACCCCATGTCCCTAACTTGGTCAGTACATACTGTGCAAGGCTGGCAGATGAGGTGTCCACCATTAGCAGGCATTAGCAGCAGATGAGGTGTCCATCATTCTTTTGCATCCTCCCCCACAAAAGGGGAGGATTCCCCTCCTGAATTGTTCAGTGTGTGACCAGGGATGGCCTTGTGATTTTAATCTGTTTTATTGATTAGGCAAACAGGGGCCAGAGAATGATGGTGATTAATCTGGATTGTAAAAGCCTCCCTTTAAATGGTGTGGCTTTGTGTAAATACCTCTTTTTGTTCTTTAATGCTCCAATGGAGCCTTCTTTACTCACAGCCCTGGTCCCCCCCCCCCCATTTAATGGTTAGTGATGCTATATTTCTCTTCCATGCTGCTTCCCTCTCTAGTTAAGGTCCTCCAGGACTTAGAACTCACGCCTATGCATGTCTATTGAGAAGTCTCATTATAGTCAATGGGGTTTACACCCAGGTAAGTGTGGCTAGGACTGCAGCCCTAATCCAAAACAGGTCCCCCCCATCTCTCCCCACCAGTACTTTCCAATCCCTGGAACTCCATGATTACCCCCTACTCTCCCCAAAATGAGTGGGAAACATTTTATCTTCTTGGGAGGGACCCCTCTCACCCTAGTCCTCCACCTTTCAAGCCCCCCTCCCCCCCACACACACCATGGAGTCCGATTCACCACACCGACCTTTGCTTGGCCTGATCGATTGGATGAAAAGTGATTTTCCATGCAGGCATTCCCGTGTACTCCGGTTGCCTGTGTAGGCTGACGCATTCACACGTTGCGCTTTGGAACGTGGGAAAGGCGAAGTGCTTGGACGGAATTCATGGAAGTCAGTGGGAGTTACTTCCGAGTAAACCCGAAAAGCCTCCAGTCGCAACACGAATTACACCCTCTCACTCACACCCCAACTCACAACCTCCTTCAGCTTCCACTGAACCAGAGAGCAGCCCTAACAGGAGGTCGCAATCCCCGGAGTAAGCCTATCCACGCTTTCCCGAGAGTAAGTCCCATTGACTATCATGGGACTTACTTCTGAGTAGATCTGCTTAGGAGTGGGCTCTGAGCTCCTCTGAACAGTGGGACGGCTTCTGGGATCGGGAATGTGCTGGAAGGCGGCCATCCTCTCCACGCTTACCTGGGAGTAAACACCACTGGACGGAGCGGGACTTACCTCCGAGGAAACTCGCGCGGAGGAAAAAATCCGGTCTGCAAGAGCAAGCCACAAGGAAGCATGGCTGGCTCAGAGCCCAATCCTATGCTTGTCTACTCAGAAGTCAGTCCCATGATAATCAATGGGACTTACTTCCAGGAAAATGTGAATAGGATTGGGCTGTCAGCCGGCCCTCTCCCCTGCCGCGTACACCCGGCTGGGCTTGGAGCAGTGGCGTAGCTAGAGGGGGGCGAAGCACTAAGTTTTGCAGGGAGCCTCCCCGCGGCCTGCAAGCGGTCTCCCCCCTCCCCTTCGGAGCCATTCCGGGCGGGGGGGAGCAAAACGGAGGCGGACGCCTGGCTCCAGAGGGGAGGGGACCCTGCAAAACAATGTGCTTTGCCCCCTCTAGCTACGCCACCGGGTGCGCCCCCTCTCTTGGTGGGGGAGGGGGATAAGAGGACCCCCCCTTGAAGGAAAAAGTCCCCCCGCATCCAAAGGCGACCCTGAGCCACCCGCTTCCTCCTATGGTTTTCCCACGCACTGGGCCGGGAGCGCCCCCACTGCCCGCCTGCCTGCGTCCTCCGCCCGCGATCGGCCCCCGATCCCGCTTCCCCTCCTTCCCATTCCCGTCCCCGGCTGCGGAGAGACCATCTCCCCCTCCCTCCAGCCCCCTCCCCGGGCTGCACACCGTCGTTACCCGCGGACGGGGCTGATGGATGGGCAATAAACAGCCCGGACAGGCCCCCCTCGGCGCGCTCCTGGCGCTCTCCTTCCCCGCCTGGCACCGCGGGTGGACCCGGTGGCGTAGCTAGAGGGGGGCAAAGCTCTAAGTCTTGCAGGGAGCCTCACCGCGGCCCCTCTGGGAGCCATTCCGGGCCGAGGCAGGGGGCAAATGCCTCCATTTTGTTCCCCCCGCCCGGAATGACTCCGAGGGGGAGGGGCCCCTTGCGGTGAGGCTCCCTGCAAGACTTAGAGCTTTGCCCCCCCTCTAGCTACGCCACCGGGTGCACCCGCGGTTCTACGCCACTTGCACGCGCCCCCCCACCCTTGCAGGCCGCGGTGAGACTCCCTGCAGGCTCCAATCCCATCCACACTTACCCGGGAGTAAGCCCCATTGACTACAAGGGGATTTACTTCGGAGTAGGCACGGATCGGATTGTGCCCCCCCAGGTACGCCACTGGGTAGACTCAGAGTTCTCCCCCGGGTGGGAAGGGGGAACCCCTCGATGTGGGGCCAGCTGGCGCCTTGCCAAAGAGCTGGGCAGGAGGAAGGGAGCAGTTTTTATTCGATTATTCGTGGCTGGGCTCCTCGGATCTGGCTGGTTTTAACAAAGCTGGATGTGTGTCTGAGCGAGCGAGAGGCTTTTATCCATCTCTCTCTCTCTCTCTCTCCCTCCCTCCCTCCCCCTCTCCCCCCCCCGCTCTCCTCTCACTCTCTCTAATGTGCGAGCTGGGGAGCTTATAAAAGCCTGATGTAATCCTTAATGCAGCCTCTGGCTACATAGACCGAGTCTAGTTACAACCGAGAGAGCGGGGAGGACGACGGCAGCCAGCCAGCCAGCCCGATCCAGCAGCAGCAGCAGCCGGGGAAAGGACCAGGACAGGCTCCGGGAGGACTAGAGGAGAGTCCCCAGCCCTGGATGGTACTCAACGGTCCGATCTCCCCGGGAAAGAAGGGGCCTTATTCAGCCTTGGGGGGCAGGCAAAGAAGGGGGGGCTGGCTGGCTTCTGCCAAGAAGACTCTCTTCTCCTGGTGGATCTAAGCCCTGCTGGGCTGCCTCGGGAGCTGTTCTCCAGCGGGGGCTTCCAGCCCTGGGGAAGGATTCCTGCGCTCCGACCCCGACGCGTGTTGGTTCCCAGACTTCTGGGCTGGGGGGGGCGCGCAAAAAGACCCCCAGGCTTGTTTGGGGTCCTGTCTGCTTTCTGTTTGACCGCTTGGAGCCCAGTTTGGTTGGGGTGAAGAAAGGAGATCTGGGGGTCTCCCGTCAGAAGAAGCCAGAGAGACCCCCCTCTGCCCCCCCTCCCCGAAACCCTTTCGGACTGGCCGGCCAATGGCCATGTTCTCCCTTCTGGATTTGTGGATGGTTTGCGTTGGGATTTGGACCTAGCTGGGGGTCGAGGATCGCGCTGCGCCGGGAGCCCGCCAGGTAGGACTCCCTTTGGGTTGGGACTCTGCATCTGGGGGGGGGGGGGGAATGGACCCGATCCTGCCGGTCCTCGCGGAGCGGAGGGAGTTGGGCGCCCTCTCGGACGAGACGTTCTCCACCAGCACCGCCGTCCTCGCCCGTGTCCGTCCCAGTCTCTTCCTGCCAGGGAGCCTGGGAGGGAACTGCTAGGACCAGAGAGCGCAAGCCGGGGCTTGCCTACTCAGAAGTAAGTCCAGGCGATTGATTCAGGGGGGTTTACTCCCAGGAAAGTAGGCAGGATCGCACAGGATTACTTTGGGGAAGGGCAGGTGAAACGGACCCCTTCCCGAGCCGGGCCAGCAGCGGGAGGCGTCCACTGTCCTGCCCGGCCTGGCTCGGGTGCAACTGCAGAGGGGAGGTCGGCGGACGGGGGCCAAAGTGGCAGGCGGAGGATCGGGCCGGGGGGGGTCAAGACCGAGAAGCTGGAAGACCCCCACCGCTCTGGGGGGCTCCGTTTGGGTTGACTGAAGACCTCGGCTGCGATCCCGCACTCACTGAGCAGGGAGCCTTTTCTCCAGGCTGGAGAGCCGAGGCTGGGGGGTTTCCACGTTCCCCCCCCCCGGCTCGCTTGTGTCCATGGGGCACTCCGGAGAGGGAGGACAAAGGGGGAGGCTTGAACAGCCCCCTTGAAAGCCGTCGCTGGGAAGATCTTCCACGCGCGCTCGCCAGCCACAGGATGCCTACTCCCAAGTAGTCACAATGGTCGCCCAGAGGGTGCACGGGAGGCTGTAGTTGGCCGCCCCTCCCCCCCAACGAGGATTCCCGGTTTGCATTTTTATTTTTCCCACGGGGGAGATGCCATCAGGCAGGGAGGGCAGCGCAGTGGCGTAGCTAGAGGGGGGGCCAAGCGCAAAGTTTTGCAGGGAGCCGCACCGCGTTGTGCAGGCGCCCCCCGCTTCGGAGCCATTCTAGGAGAGAGGGGGTGCAAAACGGAGGCGTTCGAAGGGGAGGGGCCGCTTGCACGGAGTGGGGAGGCTCTCTGCAAAACTTAGTGCTTTGCCCCCCCTAGCTACGCCACTGAGCCCTGGGACTCCTGACACTGGATGCCGAATGCGATCCCCCCGCTGGCACGGAGAGACACCCCCCCTTCCCGGATATCACAGCAAGGTCAACACTCCTGGGGAAGCCGGGGGTGGCTGGTCGCAGCCAAACTCGTCCAAGCCACTGTTGCTGCTGGGAAGGTCCGTGGCTTGCCTTGGGGAGAGGCTGCTGGACAGCTCCGTGGATCCCCGCCTGAGGAGGCAGGCGGGGCTGCAGCCGGCCAGGTGGGCAGGTGGTCCCCTCACAACCAGGCAGGAGATCAGCGGGGCAGGTTCCGTGATGCCTGGCTCCTTCTGACCTGTTGATGGGCTGTTGTGTCTCAGGCTGGAGGTGGGAGTCTCGGAGATCAGAGTGGGGTCTCTAGCCAGCCAAGCCAGCCACCTTCCAACAGGGCAAACATGGTCCTAGTCCACATGGAGAAGGCAGAGAGACGACTGGGGCTCCCTGGTCCTGTTGCTGCACCTGCAAAGGAACCAGAGGCAGAAGAGGTGGCGGGGGAGGGGGGACTCTTAGCAGTGATTCAGGGAAGCCAAAGTTTCAGCGGCTTGGCAGGCTGGCAAGGGGATTTGAAACCAGTGGTTGCCTTCAGCTTAACTGCTTTGTGGATCAGGCCTCCAAGGCCCTCCAGTGCTGAAAGGAAAGGGGCTCCTGTCCTTCCTGCCACCCCTCCTGGACAGAACTGCATTCATGCTTCTGGGAGGAAACCCACCGGGGAGGGGGGTTTCCCTTGTGCTTGAAATGTCTGCAGCTGACAGCCCCCCTGGTCCTCCTGTTTGCCTCTAACACCCCACCAAGACTACTGCCTGCTTCCTCCCTTCCCTCTTCCTGCTGCAGTAAAAAACCTTTGGCCAAGACCAGCTGGTTTTCTGTAGCAACAGTGCCAGGAATGAAACTGTGTCTTGCCCTCAAAGGTGGCTGGAAAGATCCTTCAACCTTGCCCTGGTCCAGCTGCAATCTTGGGGTCCAAGGGAGGGAGCAGGATAAGTCCTAGCTAGTGGATTTCCAGGGCACATGCTTTGTGGAAGGGGCAGAGTATCTATGTTTGGGGGGGTGTCAAGTGACAGGGGGGCTGTGCCTGGAGATGGGCATGTGAGCCATTCCCTTTGCAGCTCCCCATTTTCCTGTGAGGTATCTTGGGATAAGAACTAAGCATTGGGTTCACCCCCCACACACATACAGAGTGGCATGGCTTTTTCCAAGGCAGTCAGCCACAGAGGCTGGGGAAAGGCAGAATGATCAGACTGAGGTAGAAAAAAACAAAAACTGCCTTCAGAAATCTGCTTAAATATTTCTTTTCAAGCTACGGATTGATTCAGAGGCTTCCCTAAAAGGAACTTTGCAGAAACGGGGGGATCAGATTTAGGGGGCATGACTATGAAGTGCCTGGCACTTGACCAATGAAAAATGAAAATATTTCACAGTATAACATTGCCGTCCACCCAGGACTGATTCAGGGGAAAGGAAAGGGAGAATTTGGCTGCATCTCAGTAACCAAAGTACAAGAGGAACAGTGATTTTCCTCCGCCCCCCCCCCCATATACTCAAACAGATTTCTTGCCCTGGGTGAAGTCAATTTTGTAGTAACAGCCTTCCCTTCCTGAAAGCATGTGAGATCTCGGAGAAACACGTTACACCAGAATGTGAACTCGTGTGCAGGAGAGAGTAGACTCCTGCCCGGCTCATGGATTTCTCCTGAGAAATCCACGTGAGTTTGCAATCCGACATAAGGGAATGTTTGTTCCATGGCAGGAACAAATGTGACTTTGGGAATGGGCTGGAAGGGGTGCGTGTGAGTGAAGGAGCCAACGTGGAGACACAAGAAGTCCTTGGTCTGCGGCCCTCGAGAGCAAATGTCTGAGACCAGAATGTAGAGGCTGTGCTGTGCAGAAGCAGACTCTTTTTATAGCCATTCTCCTTCTTGTTCCAGCACATTCCCATGCATGTTCACTCAGGTTCCCTTGAATTCAATGGGACTTCCAGGTAAGGCTACAATCCTATGCACACTTGCCTGGGAGTGAGCCCCACTGAACAGAATGGGACTTACCTCTGAGCAGACACACATAGGATTGTATTGTAAGAGTGTGTAGGACTGCAACTCTATGGTTATTATCCAAAATTATTCTCTGTAGTTCTTTTTGCTCTCATTTTTGCTGCTAGATTTAGGAGCCTGCGGTTTGATTCACCAAAGAGACTGAAACAGCTTGTTCCTCTCTCCGTAGTTCTTGGACCAAAGCCTGATCCACAGTGCATTTAGGCCAGATACAATGGATTGACTATACAGTCCAAAGATCATCAATAAAATCACTCTGGCTTAGCTGGCTGATGGATCGAGCTATAAATGTGGAAGACAGGTGGGGGGGGAAGGGACTCGGCACTGAGTAAGAAGTAGCTCTCGGTGTATCCAAAGATCCCTGGTGCAGTGTGACACTCATGACACTCCTGGTCAGCTGGAGTCATAAACTATGGACTATTGTGGTTTTGTTTTTGGTGATTGGATTCAAAAGAAAGCAGACTTACTCCTGTCAGTCAATAGAAGAGCAAGATCCTGGTTCCCTCACCACTGGCTCCAAAGTCCATTATCATTCTGCCTCTCAAATCTGAAAGGAACAGTTTGATGTGTGATAGGGTGGAAGAGACTGTACATACTCGTAATGCTCAGACAGAGCCTTATATTCTTGCAAGGACTGTCACTGTCTTTCATAAATTCATTCTCAGGTCCATCCATGATTTTTCCAGGGAAATGATATTGAATATTGTTAGGCCTGTCTCCCATCTGGTCACTCATTCAGTTTTGACCCAGTGAATCCTAAAGTGGGTATGCCTGCATCCATCCATCCATCCATCCATCCATCCATCCATCCATCCATCCATCCATCCATCCATCCATCCATCCGCCAATTCCCTTAGCCTGCAACGCACTCTGTCGTACAGCTCAATCCTAGGCATGCTTACTCAGAAGTAGGTCCTACAGAGTCTAGTTGCTTTCTGGCAACTGCATCTAGGATTGCACTCTTAAATCAGGCATGCCCATAAGAAGCCTTTGCACCTTCCCATCTTTCCATCCATCCACTTGCCATGCACATGAATCCTTCCCCTGCATCCCCCTCCTATGCATTCGTTTGCTGTAATGCCTTGTTTTGGTATCTGCTCAACATCCTTTACATATAAGGCATCTCCCCTGCCCCACTATATCTGCTTTGCCTCTGAAAAATGAAGGGGTGGTCTTGCTCTCGGAATAAAAGACCCAGGAACTGAACCGGACCCCCATTTTTGTGGTGGATGATGAAAGCAAATTGACAGAGAGGTGGATAGCTCGGTTGCATTGCAACAAATGCTCAAAAACCCTGTTGAGTTTCTATTTTGTTTGCTTGAGGAATTTCTGGGTCCATGTCAGTGTCTGTGATATGGTGGCAGGTGTGGCTGCGGGGTAGCCAGGATCCCATCCAAGTCACAATTTTGGAGTTCTCCAAGTCACAGAGAGATGGCAGTCTTTCTCCAGACATCTCCAGTCTTGGTTCACTTCGGCATCTTTTAAAGTTGACTGTATAACAGTCGTGGTTTGGTTCCTTTCTGTGTTGTTGAAAATGGATTTGGAAAAGCAGAAGGAAGAATTTGGATGTGGGGAAGGACTGAAATCTGATGTTGAAAACTTCCTGTCAACTGTGATTTATATGTTGCCCTCTTGGTCACCCCAGTCCACAACTGCTCAGACCTGGAGTACTTGTATATGAGCTTCATCTTTCTCCATCTGTGTACCCGATGAAATAATTTCTCAGAAGCATAAAAAACTAGTCTTCCTACACCGTCCCCGAGTCCCCACACTCTACTGTAGCTAAATCAAAGAACGCATAACCTAACTAAATGAACATTCTTCCCATTAACTCCATCCTCCAAGCCCTTCCCACCTTGCTAATTTCAATTTTAGTTTGTAGTCTCCTTGGGGCAGAGAACTCAAATGCCATGCACATTGCGGATGCTATTTAAGTAATAATGGTAGAGGATTTTTATGTAGCTCTCTGAGTGTTCATGCTGTCTCTGTCAACCTTAGCACCACAATTCACAGAAGATCCGTCAGTGCTGTTATTGCCTAGCTGCAGACTGCAGAGGGAGTGAACTGAGGCAAGTGGAATGCACTTTGTGTATGCTCAAGGGCACTTGCATTATACAGAGCTAAGGTCTGAAATTAGGATTTGCCGTGGAACCAATTAAAGCCTTCTTCTCCTGAATTGATTGAAGAATCACCCCCCTATAGAACAGTTGCCTGTTGGTGTTTTTTGGTTTGTTTGTTTTAAGTCTCTTGTGTTTTCAGTTTTCATGTACTTCCTCTTGCTTGGTTTTCTCCATTGTGCAAATGTCTCTCCCTGTCTTATTCTTCTGTTGTTATTTTAAAAAAATCATAGGACATGAGGTTGAAGAGGCTGAAATTATCCAGTCAGAAGAGGACAGATTTCTGCTTATTGCAACACCCACCCTGGAACTGATTATGGCTGGGGGGGGAGCACGGGATTACGCTAATTTAGCCTCCCTGAAGGGAGATCAAATGTGTAATTTTTTGCAGGGAAATAGCTAAGGAAGTGGATTCTGGTTGAAGCTGGTCACTGCTGGGGACAGAGATTCATTATTGAACAGAGAAGTGCCGTACGAGGTAGTCTTAGACCAGCAAATCTCTAGCCTGCTAGCCTTCACTTTCCCTTCCAGTCTGCAATATGGAGATAATGTGACTGACCCACCCTGAGTGGGTGTTGCAAGAATGACTAAGTCTATGTTGGCACTCAACGTGAAACCCTTTAAAAGTATGAGTTTTGTAGCGTCATCCATTCATATGCTGCCTTACAATGTGTACGATGACTGGTCAATACAAATATATATTGAACTAAAACTTAAAAGATACCTTTTTACCCAGTTAGCAAAGGAACCTGCCTTATAGTGTTTGGTGAAGATCTAGAGAAGCGGTTCTCAACCTTTAGGAGACCACAGACCACTGGAGTAAACATTGGAATTGTCCTGGATCGCATCCAACTAGGCAGGCAGCCCCAGAAGTGGTTGGTATGCAGGTGAGGTCCAGAGGGGGTGGATCTGGTTCATGGGATGACACTATGCCATGAGGGTAATGGCTGCATCAGATGTCATGACCCTTTGGAATGCCTCTGATCAGAAGACCATTGTTGGGAGGGGGGGTGTAATCTCGTGGAACAGTTTTCAGGTTCTCATGGACCACCTGTGGTCCATGGACCCCAAGTTGGAAACCACTGATCTAGACCTTTAAAGAAGACTTTGGTGGAAGCTGAGCCAATATTCTGTGCTGACTCTATTAAAACATGTGATATTTTTTGATATTGTCTTGATACCTCTCTAGTATTTGTCACCTTGAGTTCCCTAGTGAAAGAAAAGTGGGATAGAGATGTTTAAAATACATCCAAATACTACATAATAATAATAATAATAATAATAATAATAATACTGGTATTTATATACCGCCTTTCTTGGTCTTTGTTCAAGACTTTATTCAAGGCGGTTTACATAGGCAGGCTTATTTAAATCCCCATAGGGATTTTTACAATTGAAAGAAGGTTCTATCTTACAAGAACCACAACATTCAGGTGTTACTTTCTTGATCTGGTTTCACATTCTGGCCTCCATCCTCCCACGCTCAGAGCAGATGGAATAACTCAGCTCAGCTTGTCAGCTGCTTCAAGGTCACACGGTGCCGGTGGCCTCGAACTGGCGACCTTGTGGATGTTATCTTCAGGCAAATGAAGCTCTACCCTCTAAACCAGACCTCCTGCCCAGAGGTTCATCCAGAGGTGAACCTCTGATATTGATAATGCTGTGAGAGCCCTTGAGTGGCAATTTTTTTTTTTTTTTGGACATGAAAACAGGGGTGTTACCAGCATATCCTTGCTTTCATCTGCAGAATGTTGGCAGTCATGCAGTGATGCTATAGCCTACCCCTACCTTGACACGAGGAAGAAGGAAATAGTGACCTGGTTGGCTTTGCTACTCAGATGGTCATGAAAGCCCACCTGTGGCTCAGCTGCTGCATGGGTAGAGAGTAACAAGGCAGGCACATCAGAAGCCAGTCTGGGGCTGGAGGTACCTGGAGCAAAAAGGTCTTTGCTACAAGAACATAAGAACAGCCCTACTGGATCAGGCCATAGGCCCATCTAGTCCAGCTTCCTGTATCTCACAGCAGCCCACCAAATGCCCCAGGGAGCACACCAGGTAACAAGAGACCTGCATCCTGGTGCCCTCCCTTGCACTGGCATTCTGACCTAGCCCATTTCTAAAATCAGGAGGTTGCACATACACACCATGGCTTGTAACCAGTAATGGATTTTTTCCTCCAGAAACCTGTCCAATCCCCTAGCCAAGGCTAGATTAGACATGCGAGAGCCAATGGGTAATGAGATAGGAACTGCCTCTGGCCCTAGCCGAATGCTTACCTGTTGGTGGATTTGTTCTAATGACTAATTAATTACAACACTCAAAAGCCACTGTGCAAGATGGATGTGGCAGGGAGCTGATTGGGCAATGCAAAACAGTGTTTATTGAGCAGTGAAATTTTCTCCTTCTTCCTCTTTGTTTCTAGAGATGTGGGAGGAATTTAATTAGGTTCCCCCCACCTGTTCCCCCCCTCCCCTGAGTAATTTAAAGTAGAAAACATGTATGGATACAGCGTGACTGGCAGTCCTACCAACACCTGAAAACTCACAGGGAGAGTTTTCTCCCCCTGCTAGAAATCCCTGCCTTTTCAACCCAGAAATCTTTGTCTTCATACAAGCCCTTAACCTCTTATCTGTTGGCCCTGGGCCCAGACTAAAGGCAATAAAATTAGCACAGATGTTGCAGAACTTGGATTCTCCCCAGTTCTATGTTTAAGGAAAAATGTGGCCTCCAACCTGAAGCATGCTTACTGAGAAGTAAGCCACCCTGCTCAGTAGGGATCTCAAAAATGCATAGGTCTGCATGGAGGCCAAAATAGGGTTACCAACTTTTTTCTTCTTCCAACCGGCCCCAACAGCAACTTGAGTTGCAAACATTCATCTCTGCCAGGAAGCCCCTGTTAAAAGCAAATAAGACAGTTTTTACAGGTGAGGCTGGTTTAAGTCATCGTGCTTGCAAGCTCCACTCTTTGCAGCAAAATCCTTTAAAATCATACCTTGCTCATCTTAATCACAACAGTTCACAGATCTGATCTCCAGAAACTCTGTCTCAGAAAGGTCACAACCTTTATATCTATCCCTGCTCCCTTTGCTTTGAGCACAACATACACAGGGTGACCAGATCCAATGGAGGATGGAATGCCTGTGCCTTTAACCATGGTATAGAAGCAGGAATGTTTGCAGGTGTGGCTTTTTAAACCCTTCCATGTTGAGCTGCTCATGCCAAAATGTCCTCTTCTATACCATGGTTAAAGGCATAGGCACTTTGTCCTCCATTGGGTCTGGTCACCCTGGGCATACTGACACCTGGTAGGTGAAGTTTTTTGTATCACTGATCCCCATGCCATGAAAGGCCCCACCTGTTGAATTCCTGGGTCAGACTGCTGCTCAAAGCATAGGAGCAGAGCCAGCAAATCAGATGGCAACAGTACAGGAAAGACACGGAGTCCATGTTTCCTCTGCTCTGTTCTTATTATCCGGTGAGTCACAGAGTGATGAAGAGTTGGTATCTATGTATGTGTGAATCAGTCTGGAATCCACTTCCTTGGCTCCCCTTCAGCCTAGTCTCTCCAAGTGTTCATCTACTGTCAGCTTCCTCTTCCTATGTGTCCTTCTCCCACTCAGGTCTGCCTGAATATGTTGCCTCTTGCTGGAAAAGCAAGAACCTCCTTGATCAGATGCCTTCTCAAGACTGAGTCAATGATACTGCATTCCTGTGCAACCTTAGTCTCACTGAACTTGCATCTTTGTGAGCCATTGGATCTGCTTCCTCCTTCTTATGACTCCTTCATGCCCCCCTCAATGATTCAAGAGAAGGCTTGCAGGGGGTGGGGTGGGCGGGAGGCTCTGGATAGTGAAGATCCAAAGGCTGTCATGATTTTTGTATCTGCCTAAGTGGAGCTTGTGCTGGTTTGAACCAATGGCCTATCTGGGCTGAATCCTAACACCTTCCTATGAGTAAGCCCCACTGAAGACAATGGGATTTACTTCTAAGTAGATATGTGTAGGATTGCACTGCTTGCCCAGCATCCTGCTTCTCCTCTAGGAAGCCTATATTCATGACTCAAAGGCAATCTCCCACTGGGGTTGGCCAGCGGCTAGTGTTTAGAGCAGGGAGTCTTAATTGGAGGTATCCATACCACGTGGGAACCCAAATGATGGAAGCATAGGACTCCATCTCTGAACAATTAAAAGTAGTTTATTAACAATCATTATCAATACAGATTGAGGTGTTCTGTTCCTAGCTATCCATATGAAATGAAAAACCAAACTACTGACATCTTTTGAAGTCAGACTTGTACTTAATAGGACTGGTGGCTGTGGTGGTGATGATGATTTTGACAGTCTCCTGGAAGGGGTATGGGGACATATTGGGTAATCCATTGGGGGGTCTGTAATCATCAAAAGATTACGAACCCCTGGTTTAGAGATACAAGTCCTGCTTCAGACCTGGGTGGTCCTTATTGTTTTCTGGAGTACCAGCCCTTGGCAGACTGAGCCTTCAGGAATGTGCCTAATCCCTCTTTAAAGACATCCTGCTGGTGGACGTTCCAGCATTTTCTGGAAGTGCCTTCCATACAGTAGTTAATGCATCATGTGCAGCTTTATTTTGTCTGTCCCGAAGCCCCTGCAGTGTCAGCCAGTTTCATTGCATGGCCACGGGTTCAAATATGATGGGGGAAGGAGTAAAAATTTTATCTACCTTCTCTGCATCATGGACAATCTTTTAAACTTGAGTCACACCCCACTCTACAGATATTCTGGAAATGGTGAAAAGAGTTTATGTTGAGATAGCAGAACCTACCCCCTGTAGAGCAAGTCCACATTCTCCACTGACATCTGGAATGTTCCTGTGCCTACCTTGGCTATTGCCAGTGGCGTAGCTAGAGGGGGTGCAAAGCCCTAAGTTTTGCAGGGGGCCTCACTGCGGCATGCAAGCTGCTCCTCCCCCTCCTCTCTGGAGACATTCCAGGCAGAGCCATTCCTCCTTTGAAGAGGAGGGGCCCCTTGCATGCCAAGGTGAGGCTCCCTGCAAAACTTAGTGCTTTGCACCCCCTCTAGTTACACCACTGGCTATTGCAGTGCTACAGATCCATGAACATGCAGGGATACCCAGGGAGTATTCGGTCTGCTTGTTTGTAGAGTGGGGCTGCTTCCTGGCCAAGTCTCTACCAAGGGCTCTGGGTGCTGTGGGGAGAGACTGGTGGCACTAGAAAAAAAATGTGGTAACATAAATGAGGACTTTTGAGGGGATAACTTTGTCCTACATGTTACAGTTCTGGAAAAGAAACAGCCTATTTCATAGCAATGATGCCACCCTGAACATATTTTCTCTGAAGTTAAGTCCTGTTGATTTGAATGAACTCAATTATCAAGCATGCTTCAGTTTATGATTCAGCAGTGAGGGGGTGGAGGGGTGAGTGACTTGTCTTGGAGGCACTTGTTCATCTCTGGCATTGCCTGCGGGCAGAAGATGTCATTGGGCTGCCCACACGGGCATCACAAAGCATCCTCAGAAATTGCCCTGCAAACTCAAGATAGTGATCCAGCTCCCAGGAGGACCAGATATTTTGCAAGTGTACAAAAGACTACTTGAATAGGTTTCTTAATTATTTTCTACCACCTTCGAGTTAAATGAAGATTAAGTTTTGTGGATATGGTGTTTGTCTAGTGAGAAGGACTGCCTGCACCCAAGCTCAGAGAAGAGATTGACCCCCATCGTGGAAGTGTAGGCAGTGTGGAAGGATATACTCAGAGTTCAGAATATGTTTTTGCAGGATTAACTCAAACGTGGCTTTTTGGCAGCTCTCTAGGAGGTCTTCTTCGGAGGCTTCTGTCCTCTGATTTCAAGACAAGGTTGCCACTGAAGCTCCTTGACACTGTCCTCACAAAACATGGCTCCAACCTGAGATATTTCTATAGAAGCAGGGAGGGTAGGACTATTCCTGCTCGCTGATTGGACAAAGCCCACATGCACCTGACTAGCTCTTGATGCTGTAAGTGGGACAGTGCAACACTGTGCAGGTACTTACCACAGTTCAGAGGAGCTAGCCTACTCCAACCCCTTTTGCTTGCTGACTAACAGAGCTCAAAAGGATCTATTGGAAGTCAGATCTGCCTGTGAGGAAGTCTTTCTTTATCCAGTGTGTAATTAAGAAACAGAGACGCCTGTGTTGGCTTGGTCATGTCGTGAGAATGGATGATGGCCGGATCCCAAAGGATCTCCTCTATGGAGAACTCGTGCAAGGAAAGCGCCCTACAGGTAGACCACAGCTGCGATTCAAGGACATCTGCAAGAGGGATCTGAAGGCCTTAGGGATGGACCTCAACAAGTGGGAAACCCTGGCCTCTGAGCGGCCCGCTTGGAGGCAGGCTGTGCAGCATGGCCTTTCCCAGTTTGAAGAGACACTTGGCCAACAGTCTGAGGCTAAGAGGCAAAGAAGGAAGGCCCATAGCCAGGGAGACAGACCAGGGACAGACTGCACTTGCTCCCGGTGTGGAAGGGATTGTCACTCCCGAATCGGCCTTTTCAGCCACACTAGACGCTGTGCCAGAACCACCTTTCAGAGCGCGATACCATAGTCTTTCGAGACTGAAGGTTGCCAATACTAATTAAGATGTGGAACTCCTTGCCACAGGATGTGGCACTGGCACATGGCCTAATTTCAAAAGGGGATTGGACAGATTTATGGAAGAAAAGTCCATCACAGTTTACAAGCCATGATGAACGGTCTAAGATTAGCTGGTCATTCCTCATGAAGTCTGGGTAGGATTTTTTTTTCTGTCATCCAAGGGCCCTATCCTATCCATTTTTCCAGGGCAGGTGCAGCTATACCAGTGGGGCATGAACTGCATCCTGCGGTGTGGGGAGAGTCACATAGGCCTCCTCAAGGTATGGGAACATTTGTTCCCTTACCTCTGGGCTGCATGGTGATTGCAGCGGAGCTGGAAATTTGGATAGGATTGGGCCCCAAATTGGCCATGGATGGCTGTTCCCGCCCCCCCCCCCCGCCTACCCCAGATTGTCAGGAGAGTCAGAGCAAATAAAAGGAAATATTTCTTTACTCAGCATTTAATTGATCTATGGAACTCCTTGCCACAGGATGTGATGATGGCATCTGCCCTAGTTATCTTTAAAAGGGGATTGGACTCATTGATGGAGGAAAGTCCATCACGGGTTACACCTCTTGGTTTTAGAAGTAGGCTAACTCAGAATGCAAAAGAATGCAGGTGTCGTGTTTTCTTCTATGGCACCTGGTGGGCCTCAGATCCTGTGAGATCCTGTAAGCTGAACTACAAGTAGATGAGCCTTTGGCCTGATTCAGTAGGACTCTTCTGATGCTCTTATGAAATCATGTCTGCCTGTAGTGGGGGCAGCAAGGCCCCTCCTGCTTGTCAGGAGGGGTGCCAGGAAACCCCACTCCTCAAAGATGAGAGGCATGTAGGAAGAAGCGAAGAAGGAAAGGGAGATTGCCAGTAAGAAAGCTGACAACACATAAGCTTTCCCTCCTTGCTCTCTTCACCTGCATATCCAAGGCTGGGAAATTGCTTACCGTCAGCCCAAAAGCGAGGATTTGGTGGTATTTTGATTATACTGAGATAATGTTTCCTGATTCTTAAGGAACGGGCTTCCATGGGGGGGAAAATGATAGTAGTTTAACTCGGAGGGCCGCTTGATTGGGCACTTCATCTCACAAAGACACACATCAGCGGCTCCTTTATGAAAATTTAAATTGGCTACCTCGGTGGGAGAAAATGAAAGATCCTTTTATTCTTTCTGGAGTGTATGTTTTCCCTTTTCTTCTCCTTCCCTCTGTGTTATCAGAATTATACCAGAGGGAGACTTTTTCCTCTCTTCCCTCCCTGCTGCTTCCTTTTGAAATCTCTTCCCCCCCCTCCACCTCCTTCAGCTTTGATCAGCAAATGACCAGATGAATGAAAATAAATTATGTTCCATGGGGGCAACACAGCAAGCAAAGAAGGGCCATACTTTTGCGGGACATTAAATCCAAGAGCACTCAAAAGCCAATACTATACCTTCAGTGAAGCCTTTGCTTTGGACCTGCGGTTCTTGACAAAAGTTGCTGGGATCCATGCTTAGGCTCTCATTTAACCCCTATCCTGAGCTCAACTCTCGGAGACTAGATGGGAGGTGAGAGGTTACTGTAGCTCAAAGATGGTGCCAGCCTGTTTCATTCCTAAACCCATTCAGCTGGCATTTGGCCAAAGGCTTAGTTAGCTCTCTCCAAAGATTGTCCAAGCACAGAGATTCTAATTCAGTTAGGATCAGGTGAAATTACCTATATATAGGTTCTATTTCAGTCAGTGGGGTAGCTAGAGGGGGTGCAAAACACTGAGTATTGCAGGGAGCCTCACTATGGTGTGCAAACATCCCCTCCCCCTTCCCTTTGGAGCCATTCCCAGTGGTGGGAGTAAAATGGAGGCGAATGCCTCCAAAGGGGAGGGGTTGCTTGCATGGCGCAGTGAGGCTCCCTGCAAAACTTAGTGCTTTGTACCCCCTCTAGCTACGCTACTGGTTTCAGTGAATTCTATTTTATTTATTACCAGCTGCATACCGCAAGCATTAATCACTCAGTGCCTATGGTCATTTTTTGAACCCTCCATGACAAAATTATTTTCAGTAATAATAATAATAATGACCAGAGAAAAAGTGCAGACAGTGAACATTTTCTTCGATTGAACTTCATGTCTATCTAGATTGATCGATAGACATGAAGTTCAATAGAAGAAAATAGATCTATCTCTCTATCCCTTCCTTCCTTCCTTCCTTCCTTCCTTCCTTCCTATCTATGTATCTATGCTATGTATCTGTATCTGTATATAACTTTGTAACTTTGTATATATAATCATACCAATAAACAGTTGAAAAGTAAGTTAGTTTTCTTCTTGAAAAAGATGTTTAAGCATCTTAGGGTGGCCTTTCAGACACTCTCCTGCAAACTGGCACCCAGGGACGCCTCCCCTTGCCACCCTCTTTGTATGCCACTGTTTATTCCACTTAATAAATATTATGTTAATTCCATCCTCCCCTATGAAGGAAAAATGAGAAAGGAAAAGTAGAATACCAGGAATATTATTATTATTATTATTATTATTATTATTATTATTATTATTATTATCATCCGGATCCCAAAGGATCTCCTCTATGGAGAACTCGTGCAAGGAAAGCGCCCTACAGGTAGACCACAGCTGCGATACAAGGACATCTGCAAGAGGGATCTGAAGGCCTTAGGGATGAACCTCAACAGGTGGGAAACCCTGGCCTCTGAGCGGCCCTCTTGGAGGCAGGCTGTGCAGCATGGCCTTTCCCAGTTTGAAGAGACACTTGACCAACAGTCTGAGGCAAAGAAGGAAGGCCCATAGCCAGGGAGACAGACCAGGGACAGACTGCACTTGCTCCCAGTGTGGAAGGGATTGTCACTCCCGAATCGGCCTTTTCAGCCACACTAGACGCTGTTCCAGAACCACCACTCAGAGCGCAATACCAGAGTCTTCCGAGACTGAAGGTTGCCAACAGAGATTAACAGTATTTATATACCGCTTTTCAACTAAGAGTTCACAAAGCGGTTTACAGAGAAAATCAAATATCTAATGGCTCCCTGTCCCAAAAGGGCTCACAATCTAAAAAGATGCAACACCAGCAGACAGCCACTAGAAAAGACACTGCTGGGGTGAGGTGAGCCAGTTACTCTCCCCCTGCTAAAAAGAGGAGCACCCACTTGAAAAAGTGCCAAAAAATATGTTGTAAACTATGTTAGCTCTGCCTCTAACCACAGCTTCCTTAACATTGACCAGGGATGTGCTGTGCCAGAATCCTTTGAAAAGTACTGCCATCGCCATGTGAGGTGCTCAAGCACACTCAATCCATGCGGCAAAACATGTGGGTTGAATGTGCTTGAGTGTTTCACATGCACTTTTCAAAGGACTCTGGGGGGGACGCTTTGCCTCCCCCCTTGCTGCACATCCCTGCCCAATATTAAGGAAACTGTGGTTAGAGGCAGACCTAACGTATTTGATGACATGTTGCTGGTATTCTACTTTTCCTTTTTAATTCTTCTTTCATAGGGAAACTTTTGTGACAGCTTATTGATTATATTTGTATCTCATCTTTATTCTGTCTTGGAACGTAGGTATCTTCAGGGTTTCCAGTCAGTCTTCCATTCAGGCACTGATCCAGATATAGACCTACTGAACTGCACAGTTATCCCCAAACTTACTTGTGGTCATGGCACCCTGTCATAAGGTGGTCATCGCCTGGCTCTCCCAGGTGCCGCCATCTTGAATCGTCAAGATGGCAGTGCCCAGGAGAGGCCCCCCAGGACATCCTGTGGTGCCCCTGTGAATTCACCAGGGTACTCTTAGGCACCATGGTGCACAATTGCTATAGCATGTGAGATCAGACCATGCCTTAGGGCCTGGCAGGTTTGGTAACCCTCACCAAAACTATTCCTGTAGATTTTGTTTTTCTCGAACATAGTGTAATATCGAAAATTCCTGGAGACCATATTAAAATATTGTGGACTGCTTTCGGTAGTCATCTGACAATTGATGTGGATTCCTGGAGTGTCCAGGTCAATTCTGAAGGGTTGGCAAGACTGGGTCCAGCTCATGTTTCAGAAATTGGATGAAGTGTTTTAAATACTCAAAGGGCACAATCCTAACCAGGTCTACTCAGAAGTAAGTCCTATTTTGTTCATAAGAACATAACATAAGAACAGCCCCACTGGATCAGGCCATAGGCCCATCTAGTCCAGCTTCCTGTATCTCACAGCGGCCCACCAAATGCCCCAGGGAGCACACCAGATAACAAGAGACCTCATCCTGGTGCCCTCCCTTGCATCTGGCCTTCTGACATAGCCCATTTCTAAAATCAGGAGGTTGCACATACACATCATGGCTTGTACCCCGTAATGGATTTTTCCTCCAGAAACTTGTCCAATCCCCTTTTACAGGCATCCAGGCCAGATGCCGTCACCACATCCTGTGGCAAGGAGTTCCACAGACCAACCACACGCTGAGTAAAGAAATATTTTCTCTTGCCTGTTCTAACTCTCCCAACACTCAATTTTAGTGGATGTCCCCTGGTTCTGGTGTTATGTGAAAGTGTAAAGAGCATCTCCCTATCTACTCTGTCCATCCCCTGCATTATTTTGTATGTCTCAATGGGGCTTACTCTCAGGAAAGTGTGGTTAGGATTGCAGCCTAAATCAGTGATTCCCAAACTTTTTAGTACAGGGACCCACTTTTTAAAAGGACAGTCTATTGCAGTAATTTTCAAGCATTGCACCATGGCACACTGGTATGTCGTGAATGGTCAGCAGGTGTGCTGCAGGATTTGGGCGGGAGGGTCATTTCTTGATAGGTCAGTTGGAGAATGTGAGCCCTCTGCCAGCCATGCGGTGTGCCTTGTCAATTGTCAAAAAACTGAGGGTGTGCCTTGACAATTTTAGCACCTTGTCAGTGTGCTGTGAGTTGAAAAAGATGGGCTGCTAGTGCGCCTGTATGGCGCGCTAGCAATGATTGCCATGCCAGAACCCCCTATCAGCCGGCAGCAGGGCTTTGCTGCCAGCTGATTGGCTGGCTGGCCTGAGGGGGCGGGACAACTGGGCTAGTCTAGCTCGCAGGCGCTAGACTGAGCTCAGTTCCAGGACCTACCTAGACTTTAAAAAAGGAGATTTAGAAAGAAATATTTTGTTGTATTTATTTATTAGTAATAATAATAATAAACAGAAAAAGGCCATCAAAGTTTATCTCCTTATATTTACACATGCTTGCAGACTGCAGGAGCTGAGCTCTTTGCAGGGTAATTAGCAGCTACAGTATCTGATTTTTGAATAGCCTTGAGGCAATTAGTTGTCTAATCTTACCATCACTCTTTGGCAACCCTGCCCCCCCAAAATCAGTCCCAATCCACCAGTGGGTCCCCACCCACAATCTGGGAACCACTCCTCTAAATTACTATATTAATGCTAATGTGCTCATGATCCCCCATTGTGAGTGATCAACACGTGGTCCTTTCACAGGCTTTATTGCTGGGGAAACTGTGGAGTGAGGACCATGTTGGGATGATTGCTGTGCCAAACCCCTTTCTCACGACCATTTCCCCTCTTTGGGATGTTTAGCACTGTGTTTTCATAGTTTCCATTGTAGCTTTGTTGTTGGGTGAGGACTTCAAGGACGATTATCGCAGCCTCTCTGCACAGGATCTCTATCTCTGCACGGGAGACAGTTGAATGCAGCACAGGGTAGTGAAGCCAACATGGGGTGATTTCAATCCCCCCCCCCCGCCCCGAATAGTGTCTATGTGAACACTTCTCCTCACAGATGAGGATCAAGGTTGCAGTTCACCAGCCCCCAGTTCTAATTCCAGAAGCTTGAAACCTTTTGCCACCTCTTTATGATGTGTGGGAAACACATGACTTCCAAGTCAAGTTCACATGACTTCCTGTCACACCAAATCATCATCTCTGGATTCCTCCTTCTCACAGCACAGTCTGGTTTCCCATGACCTTGCTCAAGGTCAACAAAGCAAATAGTATGACTGATTGTGCATGTCTGGACCTGAGACACTTAAATCACACCCTTCATCTGCTCTCTATATACAACGTCATATTCAGGTAGTACCTTTGATTTTTTGCAGTCTCTCCTCAGTTGGATTTCCTCTGCTTTCCAGACAGACAGCCCCAATCCTAACAACATCTCTGTCTGGTGATCCAGTGGCACTGGTGTGGACTGCACTTCACATGTGTGGGAATTTTGGTTCAGGGCAAGCCGCAGCAGCCACAATGAGTCAACCCAGACCTGCGCCCGCTATATCACTGGCGCAAGTCCACATTGATCTGTGCAGGCGGATCAGACCTGGGAAATGGGCCAGGATTCTGTGTTTGCTGCCAAATCTTCCCTCCTTTCAGGCCTGATCTCCCCATCCCACCTCAGCCTCCTCCCCACCCTCCCCTACCCCATTCCACCTCCTACACTGGGCAGGCCTCTGTCACTATTCCGGTGCACGTGGGAAATCTCCAGCCTTCCTACCAGTGCACCAGCTCCCTGCACTGCCACAAAACACTTTATGGCACTTTTGTGGCAGTCTGCACTCCACTGGCACTGGACAGGGGTAGGATTAGGACAAAAGTCTGTCCGTGGCTACTAGCCCTGAGAGCCAAATGGAACCTCATTGCCTGTGGATATACTTTGCTGGGGAGCAAGTGGCAGAGATGACCCTTTGCCTTCCCTGTTTGTGGAATTCATGGCCGATCAGACTGGCCAAAGTTGAAAACAAGATGTTGAATTAGATGGAGCAGCTTTGGTCTGGTCTACCAGAAAAGGAGGGGGGTTCTTGCAGTCTACTGCCATTATACAACCAGCCTATTTATACACTGATTTTTTATACACGGATTTGACTCAGCACGAATGGCCCCTGCAAATGAGAAGGAATGTGCTGATCCCTGGAGAAGGGGAAAAATGCATCCCTTTAAAATCAGTTTTAAAAACTGGACAGTCTGTTAACAACAGTCTCCTTAATGAGAGAGAGAGAGAGAGAGGGCAGCAGGCTAACAATCCATCAATCCTTCTCTCTCCTAAGGACCCCTCCCTTCCCCCAGCACATGACAGAAATGTGATTATTTTGCATTGGTGAAGGGAGGGGCTGAGTGAAGTGCTGATGGATTGTCTTCTTAATGACTCTTATCTTAGAGTCATTAGGCCTCTGAGCAGCCCGCTTGGAGGCAGGCTGTGCAGCATGGCCTTTCCCAGTTTGAAGAGACACTTGGCCAACAGTCTGAGTCTAAGAGGCAAAGAAGGAAGGCCCATAGCCAAGGAGACAGACCAGGGACAGACTGCACTTGCTCCCGGTGTGGAAGGGATTGTCACTCCCGAATCGGCCTTTTCAGCCACACTAGACGCTGTTCCAGAACCACCATTCAGAGCGCAATACCAGAGTCTTCCGAGACTGAAGGTTGCGGATGACTTATGTTAGAGTCAAAAGGTCAGCAAGGCTGTTTTTCAATCAATGGAGCAAAGAAACTTTGTTTTTTAAATTGATTTGCTATAGCGCGGTTTTTTTAATCCACATGAGTACTTGGAATGGAACCAAGGCGAATAATTAATCTCAACCTGTAGTTTGTTTGGGTTCTCACCACACTGAAATTAAAGGCAATGGATTAGTTCACCAGTCAGGGTGGCAATCCAGGGATCTCTTTTTATGTCTCTCTTTTTATGTCCCACCTCTAAACCCAAGCTGATAATACAGTGGCACCATGGGAAAACCAGAACTGTAATGCACACTTTGAGAGGCCAGGAGGGACCCTCTGTTCAGAATGGAAGGAAGAGTCTGGAGGAGCCTCCACGGGGAGGCTCAGTGGTTGACCACATGCCACCTTGTAGCAGGTTCGGTCCCTAGAATGTCCAGGGGAAAGGCTGCGTAGGTAATAGATGGTAAAAAAACACTATGGAGAGCAGCTTCCTATCCAGGCAAATGATCCTGGACTGGATGGGGACCAATGGCCTCACTCTGTATGTGGCAGTTTGATATGCTGAAGGACAGACTGCTTGCCACCTCCCTCCAATTTTGAGGCTGCATAGAACAAGAGGCATTGTGAGAACCAGAGAATGAGACAACTGCTGGTTCGTTCTAACTCCATCCCAGCTCTGCTATAGCAAGCATACTGGTTAATCTTATCTTAGTTGCTCCGCCCCCCCCCCATTTTTTTAAAAAACTGTTGATAGTTTACACTTTTGCATACAGTTCAGTCCTTAGAGGGATGGCCTGTTCTATGTTACAACAGGTATGGTTGATGGGCTCGGCAGATGGACTTTCCTAGGGGAAAGCATCTAGAACTAAGAACTAGGTAGAGGTACCTAGAACTGCTGCTACAGGATTACCCCATCATAGGAGATTCAGCTCACTGGCCCCTCCTCAGTACCTTGAGATGCTGGCTACAAGATATTTTCTGTGCATTCCAGTAGTGGCATGCCTGGATTAGCCAAGAACTGCCTGATCTTGTCTGTTATTGATTTTTTTTTTAATGAAAGTTGTGAGCCACTTTGAGGGGTTGATCATAGAACTGTAAGATAGGGTATAAATGTCCCAATACATAAATATTTTCATTTCATAAAGTAGAACAAAAAAGAGATCCACCTAATCCATAAAACAAAATCTTGTCAAATACATCAAAAGAGGATGGTTCCCTGAGATAGACAGGTTTATAAGGTCTGAGGGGAGAGAGTGCAACTCCCTGGATACAGTTCTTGTCTTGTCTGCAGATACAGTAGTCCTTGTTTATTCCCTGGCAACAGTGCAAGGGTATGTATGTCTACTCAGAAGTAAGATCCATTGAGTTTAATGGGGTTTACTCTTACATTAGAGTGTAAAAGGTCTGCAATTCTATCTATTTATTAGCAAGCCCCACTAAACACAGTGGGACTTACTTTCTGAGTCAACACGCATAGGATCCCACAGCAAGTCTTTAAGTTGGTAACCATATTGATCAACATAGAGTCTGTCATGACTGGTATTAGCAATCCCCTAATCTCTCCTTTTCCCATATTGTTTTCTCCAAAACTAAGATATGTGAGCAAGTATACCATAGATGAAAAAAAAAAAATCTGTTTTCATTCTTGATTTGTCAAAGGGATCAGGTGAGATGCTTCAGCTTACAAGAAATGAAATACCCTCTGCATAATACCTTAAAGTCCAGCGTTCCAATATCAGTACAAAAAGAGCTGAAAGGATTTGTTGTCTGACGCTTACACATTAGTTATCATTCGTCTCACAGTCATGGTCTCTGTTCCAAGCTACTACACAGTCCAGATTTCCTCCATTTGTGAAGATACACAACCCTTATAATAAAGCATAGATATCAATTGACTATCTTCATTAAAAACAAAAAAAGAAGACCCAAAGTTTCTAGATCTCATGGTTGTTGTGGATGTTTGGAAGTGTGTGAGCAATATGTCGATTTCAGTAACCAAAGGATTTACAATGGTTGGATGTAGACGTAAGCACATAAGAAGAGCCTGGCTGGATCAGGCCTAGGCCTAGCTAGTTAGCTTCCTGAATGGCTCACTAGATGCCTCAGAGTCAAATCTTCTGCACCACAGGCAAAAACTTTCACGCAACTCTTTCAGCTTCTTGGAATTTGCTGCTTGGCTTCTCTTACATGGTGAGGATGGGAAAATGAAAGGAGTCTCCATGGCGGGGGGGGGGCTTCTTCTCCCCCACCCTTCTCTCTGCTAGACTCTGTTCTTGGCCTCTCACTACTCACCCTTTGCACATATTCCAGGGTGACCCCATTCAATCTCATGGGTTTTAGTGCCATCTATATGGAGATGATACCAGCTGTACCTTTCTACCACTGAAATTTCTACCTCTGTCCAATCCAGTTTCTCCAACTGCTTCATTGTCATATCAAACTCTGAATATCTGACTTGCTCCCCTTCCCTTCCCTTCCATTCTTTCCTTATCCATTGACAACCTCATCATCTGTGGCAGAACAGGTGCAAAGTCTTGGCTCTATGACTCCTCTCTCTCTCTCTCTCTCTCTCTCTCTCTCTCTCTCTCTCTCTCTTGCTTTCCATATGAAATATGTCACCAAATCATGTTGCTTCTCCCTTTGCAATATTGTGAGAACCTGGCCCTTCCTCCCTGCCCTTCCTCCCCCTACAAATCCTCTAGTTCACATGCTGGTCGTCTCTCACTTTGTGTATTGCAACCTACTCCTTTTTGACCTAATGTCACCATCCAAGACATCACTGCTAAGATTGTTCATCTTGGTCATTACCCAGACCATGTTACACCCCTTCTTAAATCCTTGCACTGGCTTCCTTTCTGCTCCTGAATCCAGCATAAGCTCCTCGTCCTTACCTTCAAGGTCTTCCGCAGCTTGCCTCCCACCTCTTAGTCCTCATATCCTGCAACACTCCTGCCTGTTTTCTGTTGCCACCGCCCTCAATCATTCAGAGGCATTGAAACTGGGACACTACCTGTTGAGTCAGCCCATCAGTAACATGAGTTGAGAACTTGGTGTCAGGCAGCAAATTGGAGGAAGTGGCAAGTTGGCTGGAGGTACCCCATACCCATGTGCTGCCTCCATGGAGTCCAGAGCAGTTGGGTCCTCTTCTTGTGCTGTAGCGTGCTGGAGGAGGATGGGAAGGAGGAAGGGCAATCCAGCATTTGCTATTTAGCCAATAGAGGAAGCAACAGTAGCAGTGCTGGATGCTGAGAGGCAGCTGTAAGCCCTCCCGGTCCTTCTTTCACCATATAACGCCATTCCCTTCTTGTCCTCCAATGGCTGGCAGAGGGAATGCTGGGAGTTCAGCATCCCCTCTGTCACCAGTAGAGGAAGTTGTGGCAGTACTGCTTGATGCCAAGGGTGAGAGGGTACCTCTCCAGCCCCTCCCTGCTTCAAGTATCTCTCTCCCTCAGCATCCAGGGCTGTTCCTGCTTCCCTAATGATCTCCCAGTATTCCCTCCACTGGCCATTAAAAAAACAGGAGGTGGCAGTGCCAGCAGAAGTGGATGCCAATGGAGGGGAGTATCCTCTCCATCCTTTTCTTAGTGTCCAACAAGGTCGATGCCCAGCAGCGTAAATGGGTGGGGCACTGGATGCCAAGGGATGGGGTAAAGTGCAGAGGGCAGGGATTGAGGATTCCTCCCTCTCTTATTCCACTTCATGACAACATGAAAATGGTCCTGTAATAAATAATGATGCCCCTTTAAGAGCTTAGAAGAGGGTGTGGAGAGGAGAAAGAAAAACACAGCAAGCATGACCAACTATGACAAAAAAAAACTCAGTATCCCATGGCCTAAAGGACATACATGGAGGAATATAGAAAGCAGCTATACAGGCAGGGCTATAGCAGTAAAGGAATTAAGTGTGGGGAGTTTTTGCATCTACTTCCTCAAAGAGCTAAGGACTTAAATGCAGGGAATTGTGTAGTGGGAAGATTCATAACGGGGACCCCCAGAAAAACCACCAGAAATTAATATCACTTCAAACAAGTGAAGAATTCCATTTAGTCTGGGTTCAGAAGATCATCTGAATCATTCATGCTCCCTCCTCCTCCTCCTCTTCCTCCCTCCCGCCCTCCCTCTTTCTATTCCCCTTTCCTCCAGCAGAGATGTAGCCTGCTGCTTGGAGATTTTTTTTTTAAGTCACAGAGAATTCCTTGTAACATTTAGCTTAGCCCTGAGCAATCCAGAAGCTTGTCAGTAGAATGTCCACCCTGAGAGAGAAATGGCTGTGGTGAAAGGCAAAGTCTTCCCTGTAATAATCTTACTGAGGAAGAGCAACAGGAGTGATGGAGACCTGGGAAGGAGATGAGTGCATCTTGACTTGGGGGAAGGCTGTAGCTCAGCAGCAGAGCACCGGCTTTGCATGCAGAAGGTCCCAGGTTCATTCCCTGTCATCTGCAGGGAAGTCTCTATGAACATCCTGGAGGGTCTCTGGGAGTCCATGTTGCCACTATTGACCTAGGTTGACCAATGGGTTGGGGTGGTATACGGCAGCTTCTGATGTTTATGGGCAGGTGATTAGCCCCAGCCAGTGAACTTGGCCGTGGACATGCTTTGGTAGCAATTCTGAAAAGCTCTCCAATGGTTCTTGTGAACATTTTTCTCCTGTTAGGATTTATTGCACACACCAAAATTGCTTTTGCCATTCACTCCACAGTGCCCTCTGAATCCCAGGAGGCAAAATCTTTGAGGCGTGGGTGGGAAGGATTGATGGCCTTTGGGACGTGAAGCAGAGGTCTCCCATTAGACCTGCTCTCTTATCCAGGCAGCCCTGCTGTGATACAGCAACAGTGATGTGTTTCCTACTCCATCCGTGCTTGGCACCGATCTTCTTTCCTAGAATGCAGAGCATGTTGTAGATAAACAGCATGGTGGAAGACATTCTAGCTTCCGTGATCCGCTGCCTGTTCCACACTTGGAGACTAAAAGCCTTGGAATGAGACATCCCAGGGGTGCAATCCCAGAGCCCCTTATCATGGCTTTATGCTTATACTCTGGACTGAACAAGTCAGAACATACAAGCTCCCTAACTAGAACTCCTAATATACTTTACATTTTTTGATACAAACCATTCACTATGTGATAGAAAGGTAGGGAAAAAAATGTATTACATAAAATGTGATTGGGGTACTATTTGAATTGGGACTGGGGTGAGGGGGGGTGTCACCTAGGCCCAGCCCAGGTGGCTTGGAATCAACCTGGAGCAGGGTCCTCCTCAGGGGTAAGGGCCTCCTCCGGAGTAAAACAGGACTACTATCAGGACTGGGACCCCAGCCAAGTCCCTTCCCAGGGAGCAGGCTCTGGTGCCTCCTGGGAGCAGGCAGCAGGCACGTGGGTGGAAAGGGCGGGGCTGGAGCAGAACAAGGGGAGCCTCATAAGGAGGCTGGGAGGCGAAGGGAGAGGTCGCTCCTCTCCAGTCGGGAGAGGGATCCCAGAGGAGGTGAAAGGGGGCATCCACCCCGGCCTCATCCAGACAACTGAGGCTCCTCAGGGAAGTTGGCAGACCTCAGCCCTGGAGAGAAGGGCCAGGGGCTGGGAGCCTCCAGACCCTAGTCATGCCTGGGGTCCTGGGGTAGAAATCCGAGAGGCGAGTCTGCAACAGCCAGGACCCCCTCTCAACAAACCCCATTGGAGGCCAGGGATTCGAGGGGCAAGACCGGAGATACAAGGGGCCCTCCTGAGGACAGCTGAGCAGACCCCCAGCCAAGGTACTGCAGTTCTCGGGAACCCATACCCCTGGCCGACAGACAGCAGCGGGAGAGCCAGGCCTGAAGCCTCAAGGGGTCAGGCCGTCGTGGGGAACGGGCCGGGTATGCGCCGACGCCACCAGTCTATGTAAAACAAAGGGGCCTGTGACGTAACAGGCCCCATGAGTGTGAAGAACTTAACACGAGTAAACCGGCTGTATAAATCCACTATATCTGCCTCACGGTCTTCTTTTCGCCGACGACCGACACGCATCGTCTGGGTAAGCCCCCCGTGCTTGGGCACACCCAAAGGGGCGGGGTCTCCGCCAGCCATGGACGTCACAGGGGGTTACCTCCAATTCTCCCAACTTAACTTGCCACCCCAACACTGCTAGTAGCCCTGGACAAAAGATGAGCAAAAAGGCTGCTAGCAGCTTGGTGGGGAAAGTTTGAATCAGGACTGTGGTATGGTGGGAAAGGATTAGACCCCCCCCACACACACACACATCATGACCCTGATTCAAATTGCACCTCTTCCCACAGTTGCTTCTTGAAAAAAATGTTGTTGCAAGATGACAGCCCCAGTATCATTCTGCATCAGTGGTTCCCTAACTGGGGGTCCAGGACCCACAGTTTTGGTGGGTTGCAAAGCAGACAAGGCAGATTAGGCTATGTGCAGCAAGGGTTAACCAAGCTGCTACTGGGGGGGGGGGCGGAGGTAGTAGTTGGCAACCTTCAGTCTCGAAAGACTATGGTATCGCGCTCTGAAAGGTGGTTCTGGCACAGCGTCTAGTGTGGCTGAAAAGGCCGATTCGGGAGTGACAATCCCTTCCACACTGGGAGCAAGTGCAGTCTGTCCCTGGTCTGTCTCCCTGGCTGTGGGCCTTCCTTCTTTGCCTCTTTGCCTCGGTCTGTTGGCCAAGTGTCTCTTCAAACTGGGAAAGGCCATGCTGCACAGCCTGCCTCCAAGCAGGCCGCTCAGAGGCCAGGGTTTCCCACTTGTTGAGGTCCATTCCTAAGGCCTTCAGATCCCTCTTGCAGATGTCCTTGTATCGCAGCTGTGGTCTACCTGAAGGGCGCTTTCCTTGCACGAGTTCTCCTTAGAGGAGATCCTTTGGGATCCGGCCATCATCCATTCTCACGACATGACCGAGCCAACGCAGGCGTCTCTGTTTCAGCAGTGCATACATGCTGGGGATTCCAGCTCGTTCCAGGACTGTGTTGTTTGGAACTTTGTCCTGCCAGGTGATGCCGAGAATACGGCGGAGGACTCTTACCCAATTACCATTATAGCCATGGAGGCTTGAGCAGCTGGTAAAGTGAAACTTTTTTTTGTTTTAGGTGGGTCCTGATGCTAAAACTTTTGGGAACCACAGTTTGTCTGTCCTACTTGATAGCCAGAAGCTCCTTGTTCCGGGGTCTGTGTATTCTTTAATCTCATTGACCCCTTTGGACTGACTGGGAGGTTTGCTGCCCATGCAAGTGTCACCCTTCTCCATAGACAGGCTCAACTAGGATCCTGTACCCGGTGAAGCCACCTCCTGTTCTCCACTGGATTTGCCCACCACCACCACCACCAAGGTAGTACAGAGCTGCACCAATTAAGCGATTAAAGCCCCCGACAACTGCAGCCCAAACACCCTGTTTGTTCCGTGGCTTTTCTGAAGGGTCCCGACTGGATATATTTCAGCCGTAAGCCTTTTTGAAGTTGCTGTTGATTGGAGGGCAGGCAGCGTAATCTCCTTTGGTGGTGATTTGCAGCCTTTAAAAAAAAAAATCAATTGCGGTGCAACTGCTAACAGTGTGGGATAGCAGATGAATGTGATTGTTGAACAACTTATTCTATTTCTTGACTATATTGTCTTAAATGGCACCTTGGATTCTTGGAGATAGAGCTCTGTGCTCTCATTCAAATAGCTCTCTCAGAAAAAAAGAGGGTGTCTGTAGACGTTAAACAAAAATCTATCCTGTTTTTTCATTTTGACGAAAAAGCCAGAGCAGCTGACAGAACAGTATTAATTAATGAAAGCAATCACAAGAATAATGACAGAGCAGCAAGCAGGGGAATGTCAGTACAATACAAAAGCCAGGAAAAGCTCCATCCAATCAGTCAACTAAAACTTCCAGCAGAGCAACAAAGAGACCTACCAAACCAGATCTGTCCTCCTCGTAAGCTAATTAAAATCCAAGCCTTAGGGCCATATCCTATCCAACTTTCCAGCTCTGATGTAGCTATGCAGCAACTGTTACCCTGCAGATGCCTGATCTTGTCTGATTTCGGAAGCTAAGCAGGGTCAGGCCTGGTTAGTACTTGGATGGGAGACCGCTTGGGAATACCGGGTGCTGTAGGCTTCTACCATGATCTCGGAAGCTAAGCAGGGTCAGGCCTGGTTAGTACTTGGATGGGAGACCGCCTGGGAATGCTGGGTGCTGTAGGCTTATACCATGATCTCGGAAGCTAAGCAGGGTCAGGCCTGGTTAGTACTTGGATGGGAGACCGCTTGGGAATACCGGGTGCTGTAGGCTTATACCATAGTCTTTCAAGACTGAAGGTTGCCAACCACTGCAGCTATGCTGCATTCTGCCGTGGGGGTACAGTCATGGAGACCTCCTCAAGGTATGGGAACTTTTGTTCGCTTACCTCAGGGCTGCCTTGAGGCTGCATCAGCCCTGGAAAGTTGGATAGGACTGGGCCCCCAGTCAGGCAGCATAAGGAGCTTATGGTTGGAGCCAGGCAGGCTTTTCTCTGGGCTGGATATTCTGCATAGGAGGCCCCACCACTGAAAAGGCCCCACTCCTTGGACTCTCCTGCTGCACTTCCAAACATAGGGCAACTGATGCAAGGTCTCGAGCATTGCCATCCCTCCCTTGGGACAGAAAAAGAAAGCTTTCTGTCCATCCCTTAGTGCAATCACCCCTGCAGAGTTCTTCTAAGTGTTTTTTGTTTTTTTTTCATGGGGGGGGGGCTGAAGGCAGTCTGACATGAGGAGTGTTGCCAGTGCCAGACCAAGTGCCCCCATGCCTACAGCACTACACTCCCTTTGCCCTCCTCCCTTATTTTTTGAACATGCGCCAACCCCCTTTTTCCCTCCACCTGCAATGACTCCTCCTCTTTTCCTCACCCTCTTCCCCCCCCTCCTGCTACCCTCACCTGCCTTCCCTTCCTTCTCTTTCCTGCCCACTTCTCAATGCAAAAAACCTGGAGAGTGAGCAAAAAGGAGGTACATGGAGGAAACCACGAGGCTGGCCTGGAAGAGCATCTCCAGACACTTCTGGGATTCAGCAGGAATGGAGACAGCTGCCAGGTCCATTTTGTCCTCGCAGCCCGAAATGGCTCTGAAGAGGAGGAGAAGGGGCTACTTGCATGCCGCGGTGAGGCTCCATGCAAAACCTAGTGCTTTGCCCCCCCTAGCTATGCCACTGCAACACTGTAAGTTCAGCATTGTTCTTGCAGATGGGGATGGGAAGAGGTAAGGACAAGAACAATATGACCACCTAATGTGTTCGAGGCAGAAGGGATATTGAGACCAGGGGCTTTTGAAGAGACTGAGCTAGATCGGCCATTAAACAGCACCAACTCTCAGCCGTGATTGATGGCCTTCTAGAGCATTAAGAATGATTTATTCTTTAGTAAATCATGTATCCAAATGATGCCTTGGACAGACCAGATGCAACCATAGTTTTCATGTAAAGCAAACACTCAAATAGGGAAAAGAGGTAACCTATTGCCGGCCCAGCCATGCAGTCACATGATGCAGGTGGCATCAGTGGCAGATCATGAGGGGTCTAAGGGGATGGCAGCTTTGGGTGCCTTTCACCTTGAGTCTGCCACCATTGCTTCCCTCCCACCTGCCACTATTGCAATGATCTGCTTCCCACTTGCCTGAGCGAGAAGCAGATCATCTCCCTCCTTGCCTTGCTCCATGGTCACTGCTGTGAAACCTGAAAAATCTGAAAGTGAATGCGCTGCCCCTGTAAATGAAACCAGAAGTCCCACACGTCCAGGTTTCACAGCAGTGTGGGAGGAACATGGCAAGGGTTTGTTTGTTTTGGTAGTGCAGGGTGGGCAGGACTGAGACAGCATCAGGTAGTGTTCTGGATTGTAGCACCCTTAACCTAACCAGGACAAATGAAATATAGTATTCAAGGTGATACCTGAATGGATTGTCGTTTGAGTCGCAACTGTAATCGCTGGAAAGAGGGGTGAACGCAGATGACCCTTGGCCACGTGGCTTGGTACCACAGCAGGCATTTAACCGCCACTCAGTGAGCTGCTTGTTTGTGTGTCTCGTTGAGAGGGGAGGAAAATCCCAGGATGCTTCTGCACCTGATCATCAGTCTAGAGCAGACTGTGCAGCCTACCAGACTGCCAGGTGGCAGGGCCCAAGCGTGAATCACAGAGCTGAGAAGGATCTAGAAGTTCATCTAGTCCAACCCCCCCTCTGTAGCAGGAAATCCTCCTAAAGCATCTCCGGTAGGTGCCTATTGAGAATCCTCCACCTCCCTTAAGCATCTGTTCTGCTGCCGAACCACCCTTACTATTAATAACTTTCTTCCTGATGTCCACCTGGAAGCTCCTTTCTTGCAGTTTGACCCCATTGAATCCAGTTCTACTCTTAAAGGCAGTTCCATATGACAGCCCTTCAAGTGTTTGAGGAGCGCTATCCTATCCCCTTTCAGCCTTCTCTTCTCCAGGATAAGCATTCTAAGTTCAGATGCCATCACCACATCCTGTGGCAAGGAGTTCCACAGACCAACCACATGCTGAGTAAAGAAATATTTTCTCTTGTCTGTTCTAACTCTCCCAACACTCAATTTTAGTGGATGTCCCCTGGTTCTGGATGTCCCCTGGTTCTGGACATCCTGGTTCTGGACATTCTGGACATTCTCTTATCTGAATCTTGCTCCAGTTTGGCTGCATCTTTTTAAAGTGTGGTACCCAGAATGGGACGCAGTATTTCAGGGTGAGGTCTGACTACTACGGAGGGAATTGGAACTGTGCTGATTCTGTATAAATCCTGACACCATAAATTCTTAACCTGTAAGTTCTTCCCTCCACGGCCAATGGCAGATTTGGGGAGGGAATTTGGATCCAGGCTGCAACACAGGGGCAAAGAGTGGGCTCCCTCTCTTTTGCTCCTGACCAAGTCTTTCTGTTCACCCCACTCAGCAGCATCAGTTTTTTGAAAAAGAAAAAACAGACAAGAGCACCCAACGATGTTTGGCCCTAAGCCCCAACACTTGCTCTGAACTATGTTTACCTCCTCTGAATGGTCTTCCTGGGCCCCTCTGAGTACTAAAATGCAGAGGTGCTAACAACCCAACTCTTTAAGCACTCATAAATCACCCCATGGAAAAATGCAGCAAATTCCCCAATAAAGTCACAGCGCTTTAGTTTAAAGAGACAGAACAAGGTTGCATTTACAGAGACTCATTACATTTATAGCCCATCACCCAGTTCCAGCTCATTCCAGTCACTGGTTGCTCTCAGCATTGCTCTTTCAGAGGTGCAAAAGTCTAGTGCAGAAGGTGGGGTGAGCACAAGATCCCTTTCCAAGATTTGGGCCAGGGGATCTTCTTTTTGCAACCAAACCTTTTTGCAAAATGCAGAGGCTGGCTTGTCAATGGGAGCTGTGTGGAGACAGCATGAGACAGTCACCCAGTGAGAGTAATACTGGCTTCCCATTGGTTGCTGGGTTTAGTTCAAGGTGCTGGTCTTATATTGAAGGCCTTACAGGAGTGAGGGGCCTTTAATACCTTAAGAACCATCTGCTGCCCCATGAATCTGTCTTCCCATTCAGATCTGAGAAGGCCTTGTGCTGTGTACCTAGTGAGGTAGGACCAATGTACATGCAGGAAATGGCCTCCTCTGTAGTGCCTCCCCCCTGAGCATGGAATGCATTACCATGAGGGGTGCAGGAAGCTTCCACTCTCCTTACCTTTAGAAGATGTGAAAATCGGCAGCTAGAGAGAGTACAAAGCACTGAGTTTTGCAGGGAGCCTCTGTATTACTCCTGCCACTGGGAATGGCTCCAGATGGGCAGGGGAGTGGCTGCTTGCATGCCACGGTGAGGCTCCCTGCAAAACTTAGTGCTTTGCACCCCCTCTAGCTATGCCACTGGTCAAAACCCAGTTGTTCCACCAGGCTTTTGGATTATAACTATTCCTAATGACAGCTGCTCTTTGTTACTCTCCAAACTGACAGTGGCATGATATGGAATTTTGAAAGTTAAGTAACTGACTTTTTAAATTGTCATATCTTTAGTTATTTGATTTTTCTCTGTAAATCGCTTTGTGAACTTTTAGTTGAAAAGCGGTATATAAATACTGTTAATAATAATAATTAATAATATCTGTCTTATGATGATGTGAGCAGGCCTGGGAACACATGATGGAGTGATATACATGTAAAGAATAATAAAATGTGTAGCTAGTAATTATTGTGGCATGCTATTATGGATGTCACAGCGGCCTCTGAGCGGGCTGCTTGGAGGCGGGCTGTGCAGCATGGCCTTTCCCAGTTTGAAGAGACACTTGGCCAACAGTCTGAGGCAAAGAGGCAAAGAAGGAAGGCCCATAGCCAGGGAGACAGACCAGGGACAGACTGCACTTGCTCCTGGTGTGGAAGGGATTGTCACTCCCGGATTGGCCTTTTCAGCCACACTAGACGCTGTTCCAGAACAACCTTTCAGAGCACGATACCATAGTCTTTCGAGACTGAAGGTTGCCAATATATATATATATTATGGACCATCCAAGGACCATCCAAGGGGAAGGCATGTGTTGTATACAGAGTGACCAGATCCAATGGAGGACAGAGTGCCTATACCTTTAACCATGGTATAGAAGAGGGAATTTTGGCAGGTGCAGTTTTTTTAAACCCTTCCATGTTGAGCTGCACCTGCCAAAATGTCCTCTTCTATTCCAAGGTTAAAGGTGTAGGCACTCTGTCCTCCATTGGATCTGGTCACCCTGGTTGTGTGCTGGTTCAAAAGAAAGTCGCATGAGGCTGGGCCCATTATAAAACAAGATTTATAAACAGAGCTTTAGGAAAATCTCTTGGAGTGCACCTGCTACATCAGAGTGCATTCTGGCCTCGGGAGGGGTGCTGCTGTCATGTTTATGACCATCATGGAGATACAGCTGGAGCCCAGCTGCCTCTTAGTGAAATTTCATCCTCTGTGGACACAAGGAATTTACCCTGGAGTAAATACACCGTGCGACTCAGTTTCACTTTCCATAGGGCTCCATGTGTTTTTCTTGGTAGCTTCTGAGCATGCTGAGAAGACTCTGTAGCTGGTTAGGAGAAAGCCGCAGAGCTGAGTGTGGAGTTAGGGGCTTACAAGTACAGTCAGAAGCTCTCAAAATGGTTCACGGACACTCCACAGCCACTTTAATAGGTAATTTTGGTGTTATTTAGTTAATTGAACAGGATATCACGTTTTATCATTATATAAGTCCAATTTATGTGTTATTTTACTGTATTTCATTTTTACCATTTTAGACTGCCCCTACTGATAAACAGCCATTGGGGACATATATAAGGTCACTAGGACAACTTTGAAATGACTTACAGTGATGACTGTTAATCTTTGCAAATAATTTGTGGCACCACAAACACCAATTTTGCTGCCTATTAATTACAGTTCAGTTGGTGACAGCAGGAAACTGAAACCAAAAGACCCATGATCAAGTGATGGCACCACAGAGTTTGCAGTATACTTTTAATTATATAAAAACATCCCATATGAGGGCAGGGGCAGGTAGACAAAATTCAGAAAATTTTTGCAGTTTTATAGCTCACACAAGAAGAAAATTGCCCAAGAGAAACCAGGCCCAGCACAATTTGTTTGCTTCCTCAGAGTGACACCAGGGATTGGCCAGGGGCCACATCCAAGAAAGGCTAACACCTGATTCCATTGCCCTGGGTGGAAGTGGTGGCACCCAATGCATATCAGGGGCCGGGCAGACAACATGATGTGTGCCCAGTGTCAGACTTTGCCTTAGGGGGCTCCAGCTGCCTGCTACTAGCCAGATTCTGAAGGGATTCTTTCTTGGGGCCCAGCAATGAGCTAAGATAAATAGGAGGGACTTGGCAGGGGTGGGGGCTTGGATACTTGTAACTTGCAGAAGCCTGCTTTGTGGAACCTAGCCTAGCCACCTTAAGAGCATAAGAAGAGCCCCACTGGATCAGGCCAAAGGCCCATCTAGTCCAGATTCGTGTATCTCACAGTGGCCCACTAAATGCTTCAGGGATCACACAAGACAACAAGAGACCTGCATCCTGGTGCCCTCCCTTGGATCTGGCAAACTCAGGTAGCCTATCTTTAAAATCATGACTTGTAACCCGTGATGGACTTTTCCTCCAGATTTCCTCCAGAAATCTAGGCAAGATGCCGTCACAACTTCCTGTAGCAAGGAGTTCCACAGACTAATTACACGCTGAGTAAAGAAATATTATTTTTTTGTCTGCTCTAACTCCCCCAACACTCAATTTTAGTGGATGTCCCCCAGTTCTGAAGTTTGGGTCTGGTCTATTCCTCGATCTTGTGTTGAGATGACATAGGGTATGAGTGGGGTATTGCGTAGGAGGAGAAAATGCAGTGGAGAATTAGGAAAAACATCACAGACATAAACACATGTACCCTGACAGTGGAACAGGCTGTGAGAGGACTAAAAATGCAAGCTTGGTAACCCAGCCAGGAAATGGTAGTTCAGCTGAGGATACAGAGATAAGCTGCTTGCCCCTTGCCTTTTGCACTTCCAAGATCCACAGAGCAGCAAGGAAAGAATTGCCCTCCGCTCAGAATTCCTTGCAAAGGAGGCAAAGGCCCACTCTTGTCCCAGCCCTTTCCAGACAAGAAATGAAGAGGTGTTTTGGTTGGTTCCCTAGCTGGCACGTAAAACGGCTGGTACTGCCAGTGGAAAAGACTCACTCCAAAGAGGTTAACTCGAAGGACACAAGAGCCTGCTTGTTCCTGTTTTGTTCGGAGAGTATTTGAAATTCAGCAGCAACTGGTGCTGGAGAACAGCTCATAACAGCATCTCTCTTCCATTCCGTCCTGGGAATAGGGAACGGAGAATAAAATTACAGGCAGGATCATCACAACAGAGATCTCATTCTTCTGACAGTCCAACCTACTGGAGAGATAAGGACAACTTGTGCATGCTCAGAGGCATTTCTTCTTCTTCATTATTTTCCAGTCCTGGTGGTGAAAAAAGGTTTTGGATTCAAATTAAACCCTGGCTGTGTGGCAGGAGAGATTTGCACAGCTCCGCCAAGGCTGGTGCTTTACCTTAGAAGAGAAGCAGACGCCTGCCCTGAGGGTTTCATGAACTGAAACAGACACATGGGAGACCACTGAGAAAGGGGTGGGGAAGGGAGAGAAGGGGAGTGTGGCAGGGGAAATGGAGAAGCATGTGCTGTTATTTCAGGTACGAGTACTGTGCTGGTGCAGCCAGACCGCATGACCTGCACTGCAACCCATGTGGCTCAAGAGGAGGCTGGAAGTCTCAGGGTAAGGGGATATATTTTCCCTTACTCCAGTTAAAGCCCCAGCCATCCCTATAGGGCTCCTTGGATCTATGTCAGCTATATCGCTGGCCCAAATCCAAGAAGCCCCATATAGGGTTGCCCAGCACGGGAACAGGGTGTGGATGTGGCATGAATCACCACTAGCCGACCCTACCCCCCCTCCTGGCCCTGACATTCCCCTTGTTCCATCTTCCTCCCACCTCAAAATGCCCCTTGCCTCCAACATGCCCTCCTGCAACCCCTTCCCAGCCCTCGCACTACCTGATGTGACCTTACCTATGCCAACCAGAGCTGGGGTTGGATGCAGTGCTGCCTCCAAGCTGGCGTGAGTCTTTGCGCCAGCCCAGCTGGCTCTTAAATTAGCCACAAACATGCTTGACTCTGAGCTGGAGTGGAATGGCTGCGCTGGCGGAAGCATGAGTTGGATTGTGCTGTTGGGTGCCATAAGATACAGAGACTAGGAGGCAGCAGTGAAGAAGGCCAATTCTATGCTTGGGATCAATAGGAAAGGTATTGAGAACAAAACAACTAATTTTATAATGCCGTTGTACAAATCAATGGTAAGGCCACACCTGGAGTATTGTGTCCAGTTCTGGTCGCCGCATCTCAAAAAAGACATAGTGGAAATGGAAAAGGTGCAAAAGAGAGCGACTAAGATGATTACGGGGCTGGGGCACCTTCCTTATGAGGAAAGGCTATGGCGTTTGGGCCTCTTCAGCCTAGAAAAGAGACTCCTGAGGGGGGATATGATTGAGACATACAAAATTATGCAGGGGATGGACAGAGTGGATAGGGAGATGCTCTTTACACTCTCACATAACATCAGAACAAGGGAAGATCCACTAAAATTGAGTGTTGGGAGAGTTAGAACAGAGAAAAGAAAATATTTCTTTACTCAGCGTGTGGTCAGTCTGTGGAACGCTTTGCCACAGGATGTGGCAAAGACGCGACTGGCCTGGACGCCTTTAAAAGGGGATTGGACAAGTTTCTGGAGGAAAAATCCATTATGGGTTACAAGCCATGATGTGTATGCGCAACCTCCTGATTTTAGAAATGGGCTATGTCAGAATGCCAGATGCAAGGGAGGACACCAGGATGAGGTCTCTTGTTATCTGGTGTGCTCCCTGGGGCATTTGGTGGGCTGCTGTGAGGTACAGGAAGCTGGGCTAGATGGGCCTATGGCCTGATCCAGTGGGGCTGTTCTTATGTTCTTATGAGGCAAGGGCCAAAGGCACCATGGAAAAGTTGGGTTTAGAAGGAAATAAGAGGAGTAGGGTGATCAGACTGACAGCAGCTCACCAACACCAGAGCAGAAAAGAGTCTTTCCTGGCAATCTTTCAACTGAAGATATTTGGAGCTGAATGTGCTCCTTGCTACACCCCAATGTTTCCTTCATGGGGACTTTCAGATATATACACCAGTGTGTACAGCCTGATAGGCTTGCAGCTTGGACACATATAAGAGGCTGTAGTTTCCAGGCAGCCTTAAGTCCCTGTACTTATCTTTTGGGGGCATGAACTCATTTCCACTTCTCAGAGAAGAGGGATGTGAAAGAGCAGCTTCTCGCTTGTGAGCAAAAATGACCTGGTGTTCCACTTCGAAGCAAAAGTTCCCATGAAACTAGCTTGCCAGGGAGAGCAAGAGCTAGCAGGAGTCCCTGCTTGGGGAGAAAACTGACCTCTGTCATTCAGTTTTGGTCTCCTGTTTGGCGGTACTAATTGTAATACTTTGCAAAGCATTGCTTCATTAAAACTCCTCAGATAGCCTTTTGTTATCCCTGGGTCAGAAGTAGAACCTCAGCTTGTGTTTGTTCGCATAGCAGCAACTGCATGAAAAGGACACATGAGGCCAGTGGCATAGCTAGAGGGGGTGCAAAACACTAAGTTCTGCAGGGAGAAGCATTCACCTCTGTTTTGCTCCCACCCCCCAGAATGGATCCAGAGGGGAGGGGGAGGGGCTGCTTGTGTGCGGTGGTGAGGCACCCTGCAAAACTTAGTGCTTTGCATCCTCTCTATCTGCACCACTGCATGGGGCATCTCCTGTTATAGATTTGCCTCCAAATGGCTGGATATCAAATATAGTATATGGATCTTAATTGGGTTATAATTTAATGGACAGGATCACAGATCTGAACTTTGGAACAGTTGAATCATTATCTTTAAATGGTCCCAATACTCAGGAAGCCTTGAAGGGTTGGGGAATCCATTCAAGCAGCACTCAAATTGTGCAGCATCCACAATTACTGGATGTGAGCATCCCTCCTTACTGTCTTTTCACCACTGCCTTTAGGAACTTTTTTTTTTAAGACAACTTGGTTAGCTGATTGTTATTTGTGGGTTGTTGATTTTCCATATTTGTGCTCTCCAGTTGCTTGGTCTGTACTTTCATGTTGTTAATGCTTGCTTTGAGTGTATTTTTAATTGAATAAATGCTGTTAGCATGGAAAGGTGGGATGCACGTGACCTTATAAAGAAATGAAACGAAGATGTTTTTATCTGTGGTATGGATATGTCTTGTGTGGTGCACTTATTCATGCAGAGTCCAGTGTAGATGTGTTCAGTAGTCCATGATCTTGACCTAGTGTCTGATGACATTGGATAAGGATTGTGATGTTCTCAGGACTGGAGTATGCAGTTGTGTCCACCGTGCATAAATAAGATGAGCCCAGGGTAAGTCCCACTGCCCTGCATAGGATTCTGCCTTACCCTGAGTCCAGCTGTTGGTTCGTCTAGCTCAGTACTGTCTACAGTGACTGCAGGCATCTCTTCAGGATCTCAAGCAAGGGTCTTTCCCAGCCCTATTTTAATATGCTGCCAGGGATTGAACCTAGGACCTTCTGTCTGCGCAACACAGCCCAGGAGCTATGGCCCCATTGCTTGAATATACACACAAGTTAAGCAGTAGATGATCTTTCAGGTATGTCTGTGAATGGCACCCAAGTCAACAAAAATGACCTTGCTATGCCTGATACAGATCAAAGCAGGGCAGTGAAAAAATGACCCCAGTCTCTTAAACGGTATGTTTTTGCTTTGCTGACATGCACATCAAATGGTGTGATGCCCATCATTGATTTATTGGGCCTGCTGGTAGGTTGGAGGCTGTAAATGGGCTATCTAGCAGTTAAAAGGGTTTGAATGATGACCATTAAGAAGGTCCTCTGATTGGAGTCAGAGCAGTCCTGGAAAGAGGCACAGGGAGGGTGAGCTGTGAACATAGGAACAGCCCCACTGGATCAGTCCATAGGCCCATCTAGTCCAGCTTCCCGTATCTCACAGCGGCCCACCAAATGCCCCAGGGAGCACACCAGATAACAGGAGACCTGCAAGGCCTCCTGGGAATTGTAGTTAAGAACATAAGAACAGCCCCACTGGCTCAGGCCATAGGCCCGTCTAGTCCAGCTTCCTGTATCTCACAGCGGCCCACCAAATGCCCCAGGGAGCACACCAGATAACGAGAGACCTGCAAGGCTTCCTGGGAATTGTAGTTAAGAACATAAGAACAGCCCCACTGGCTCAGGCCATAGGCCCGTCTAGTCCAGCTTCCTGTATCTCACAGCAGCCCACCAAATGCCCCAGGGAGCACCAGATAACAAGAGACCTGCAAGGCTTCCTGGGAATTGTAGTTAAGAACGTAAGAACAGCCCCACTGGATCAGGCCAGAGGCCCATCTAGTCCAGCTTCCTGTATCTCACAGCGGCCCACCAAATGCCCCAGGGAGCACACCTGATAACAAGAAACCTGCATCCTGGTGCTCTCCCTTGCATCTGACATAGCTCATAGCCTGTGTCAGTGGCTCCCTCCTCACCTAGAAAAGTAAATAACAGAAACAACATCAAAAAACTCAGAACAAACAGAACCAAGCTGCTAGATCAAAATTCCAGTGCAAACCAGGGATGCAAACATACCTGGGCTGTCAGTTCAACAGAGATGTAAGTGTTCTGAAGAAAGGGCTCTGGGTCTTGTTCAGCAAAGTGTTCAATTCTTTGCAAAACAAGCTCTAGAACCTTTTAGCCCTTCATAAAAAGAGTTGGGCCGTTGCCGTGTGTAGTGTAGAGGATGACTTGAAAGAAGGAGTAAATGCAAGACTGAAAGCACTGACAGCAACTGAAGGGGGGGGGGGAACACGAGTGTAAGATAAGCCACAGTCACTGAAGGAACCTCACTCAAGAGCTGTAGGAACCCAGCCAGCCAGGCTGGTTGTCCTTAGGAGCTGCAGGACTCAAAGCAAACACCCAATGCTGGTTGTGATGAGGAAGCTTGCAGCTGTGTCACTGTCAAATGCTTGGGGGGAGGGAAGGGATGATTTCAAGCAAATCCGACCCAGGAAAGGGCACAAAGGAGGGCCGCCCAGCAGCAATGCTCCACTTGTCATGCTCTCCTCATGATGCCTCAGCATGGAAGATTCCATGCCGGAGCACCAGCTACAGAGCGAGGTGCTGGTTGGCTGTACCAGAGGGCACACTGCTTGCCACCCCAGCATGAGATCCCTCAAGGCGCAGGGTCCAGTTTAGCTAGTGGTCAAATTGCCCTAAGGCTGGCCCTGCAGTTAGGTTCAGCTGGGAAACTTAGACTGAAGAGCTTGTGACCCACCTGTGCCTGTCTGTGTCTTTGAAGACACAGTGGACATAGTGGAAATGGAAAAGGTGCAAAAGAGAGCGACTAAGATGATTACTGGGCTGGGACACCTTCCTTATGAGGAAAGGCTACGGCGTTTGGGACTCTTCAGTCTAGAAAAGAGATGCCTGAAGGGGGACATGATTGAGACATACAAAATTATGCACGGGAAGGATGGAGTGGATAGAGAGATGCTCTTTTCCCTCTCACACAACACCAGAACCAGGGGGCATCCACTAAAATTGAGTGTTGGGAGAGTTAGGACAGACAAAAGAAAATATTTCTTTATTCAGTGTGTGGTTGGTCTGTGGAACTCCTTGCCACAGGATGTGGTGACAGCATCTGGCCTGGACGCCTTTAAAAGGGGATTGGACAAGTTTCTGGAGGAAAAAATCCATTATGGGTTACAAGCCATGATGTGTATGTGCAACCTCCTGATTTTAGAAATGGACTATGTCAGAATGCCAGATGCAAGGGAGGGCACCAGGATGAGGTCTCTTGTTATCTGGTGTGCTCCCTGGGGCATTTGGTGGGTCACTGTGAGATACAGGAAGCTGGACTAGATGGGCCTATGGCCTGATCCAGTGGGGCTGTTCTTATGTTCTTATGGTGCCTGCCAGTGTTGCCTCTGCCTTGTTGCATGTGCCAAAATGTGCACAATCCCCTCCAGCAAAAAAGCCCCTTACAACCTCACCATGCTCCTTCTTGCATAGCTCTTTTCTGAAAACAGAATGTGTAGGCTATTTCTCCTGGATCCTTCTGGCCAGGACACAGTCCCAGCAGTTCTAACAAGAGCTCTGTGATGAGGCCTCCCTGTTGAGTACATAAAAAATGAAGGGCATATGAGTCTCTTGGGGGGACTGGAGGCTCCGTCAGCAAGAGTGCAATGGAATCTCAGCTCAGGATGGGGCCATGGATTAAGAGAGCTGACCAAGGATTGGAGTTGAATTGATCCCAAATTACACATCTGAGGCCAGCCTGAGCTCAGAGGAGCTCACCCATCACAACGGAAAACCTCTGTAGTGTATCTTTACTTTGGAAGCAGGGTTGTGAGCTAAGAGTTAAATCCTTTTTCTTGCAGATCCTCTTGTGCTCTAGGCTGAAGAATTAGAGCCCATTATCCTTTATGCTTCATGTCACACAGATACTATTATATATGCATATAAACAGTAACGCTGAATCTTCGTGGCGGAACAAACCTCAGTCTTCTTCTCCAGTCACATTCCACGAGAGCAGCCTGTGCCACAGAAATGTGCTTTGCACAGTGCTGGATCTCCTTTGATCTGAAAGAAGGGACAGTTGGGAATTTAACCATCTTTACCCCCCCCCCAGCAACAATAAAGAAAGTGATTGACCAGGGACACATACCAGGAAATGGAGACCATGCCTTGTGCATGGCTCTGTGTGGGGGGCCTGAGTGCGAGATGCATAGCCTCAGGCCCAAAAAGCCTACGGCACAGCACCACACAGCATTGCTTTTTCTGCGCATTTCCCAGTCCAGCAGGAGATGGTGCATTCAGAAGCCTTTTGACCAGAGCTTCGTACTTGCTGGAGTGGACAATCAAGCCATTTTTTCCCCATTGATCTTTTGTTGTCGTCAGTTTTTGAAGTGCTGTTAACCCAGCCTGAGATCTTAGGATAGGGTGGCTCCAGTGGCATTGCTAGGGGGCACACGGGCTGATGGCCGCACTGAGTGATGCACACGGGTTGGGGGTGACACCACTACTGGCCAACATTTTCGAAATCTTGGTATTTTTGAATAATACCATAATGTTATATATCAATCAATGCGTAATTTCATGCATAATGCAATAAAACAAACCACTTGGAAATATCTCCATTCTATCCAATGTTATAGCCAAGAAAACAGTGGAAGCAGGGCCTTGGTGCATCACCACACCCACTGCCTGGGTCACTGCATGGGAAGAGGTCCATCATGGGCGTGACATGATGCAAGCCCCAGTGGCTCAGAAATTGCTCAGATAAAGAAATCAGTTAAATGTGGTTGTGACTGCCAAGGTGAGCAAAAGGAGCCATATGCTCTTGAAAGCCTGTGGAACTCTGTCACTTGGGGGAAGAAAGGCAGCAAGGATGAGACATTACTCTGTTCAGGGTCGTAGGAGTGGCCAGAGGGGAGGAAGCCTGTAGGGAACTCCGTCCATTCAAGGACATGAGATGTTCAAGAGACAGGGCCTGGGGATGTCTGGCCCATTCCAAGGAACGACCCAGCTCATCTCAGCAGGTGCATGTCAGACTGTTACCTGGACACAGGGAAGCAAAGCAAGACTGTCTGCTGGCCTTTGGAAAATGTGCTGTGAAATGGGGAGGTTTCAGTTCTGGTGGAATTTGGCGAGCCTTCCAAAATGCCATTTTTATTTCGTATTCGGACACCTGGAGAGATGCTTTGTCCCGAGTCAGACTGCAGGTTCACATCACGAAGGACAGTGGTCACCGCCTGGCAGGACTCTTCTGGTCTTTCCCAGCTCTGCCTGGTGCTGCTCTGGGGCCCTTCTGCATGCCAAATATTTGCTCCACCTCTAAGCCCCTCCCCAAGTCAAGCAGGCGCAGAATTTTGTCTAGTAAGAAGGACAAAAGACAGGCACTTGCCCCAAGGTGCTTACAATCTCAGAAGATGGGGGGTGAGAAGGGTGACAGGCCGGGCCAGGCCAAAAGGGGCATGAAATGTGCAAATACGGCTACTCAGAATGAGGCAAAGTCCTGGGTTTCAAGAAGGCAAAACTGCACCTGAGCTGTGCCGCTGCCGTTTGCTGGTGAGACCTCATAAGAGAGGCACGTCTTCAGGACCGCCTCTCTTTCCCAGCCCCTTGTTCCTGTTTTTGCCAGTTGGGATGCCTTCTTCAAATGTAGCTCATACAACATTCTTCAGGTCTCTGTCTCCAGTTCCCCAGGAGTTCAGTCCCTGAGTGGGAAGTGGAGGCAGCTGTTTCTATACTACATATGTAAGTAAATGCACATTCACAAATAGGGTTGCCAAACCCCATTTTGGGGAGCTCATCTCAGGCTCTTCAACTAGGCTGCCAGATCACAGGCTGCACTTGGCTTTTGGAGGGCTTGAGCCTGAATCTTGGAGGACGACCTCTGCTACCTCCCCTTCCCGTCCACCCCAAATTTAGCAAGTCCTGCTGGCACATCACTCCACCCCCCCCCATCCCATTTGTTTGGAAGGATGGAGTGGCAGTTGGATTTTCAGCAGCTAATCAGTATCTATCTATCTATCTATCTATCTATCTATCTATCTATCTATCTATCTATCTATCTATCTATCTATCTATCTATCTATCTATCGTGTTGTTGGCAACCTTCAGTCTCGAAAGACTCTGGTATCGCGCTCTGGATGGTGGTTCTGGAACAGCGTCTAGTGTGGCTGAAAAGGCCGATTCGGGAGTGAGAATCCCTTCCACACTGGGAGCAGGTGGAGTCTGTCCCTGGTCTGTCTCCCTGGCTATGGGCCTTCCTTCTTTGCCTCTTAGCCTCAGACTGTTGGCAAAGTGTCTCTTCAAACTGGGAAAGGCCGTGCTGCACAGCCTGCCTCCAAGCGGGCTGCTCAGAGGCCAGGGTTTCCCACCTGTTGAGGTCCACTCCTATCTATCTATCTATCTATCTATCTATCTATCTATCTATCTATCTATCTATCTATCTATCTATCTATCTGCCTGCCTGCCTGCCTGCCTGCCTGCCTGCCTGCTGCGTTACAAAACATTGCATTCTGAAAAACGCTGCAGCTTTTCCCTAGGCAAAACTGAGAACCCCACCCATTAGGATTTTTGCCCTGATTCCCCACCCCATCCCTATTTATTTCTTTTTGGGAGGGGGGTGGGTGGGTCATTCAATAACATACTAATATGTGATGTCACCAGGCCCTGCATATGCCATCACCTAGTTCCACCTCCTGACACAATTTGGCTGTGTGCAATAAGAAACCCAGGCTTAGCATTTCTGAGTTTGGGTTTTGTACCATGCATAGCAGCTGTGGGGCAATCCAGATCAGAACAGTGGCACAGTGGGGGCAGTTAACCCTTTTCCCACAACCTGGTCCTGATTCTGATCCTCTTTCTTGCCTACTGCATCTGCTATTTGCCCCAGGAAGGATACTTTCATTGCTTCCATATGTTTCACGTACTGCAAATACTAAAGTATGATTTTGAATTGCTGATAACACATTAGTTGTGTTCAGATTTTACCCTTTGTGTACAAGATTGCATGGAGGGAACAGTTCAGAGCTCTCCCTGGTTACAGCATTTATCTCTGCAGAGAAGCACTGCACTTGTGGGGAAGGGGGAGCAGGGATTCAGGACTGTGTTCACTGGAGTGCTTCAGTGTGAGGGCAGGACTTGCTGGTGTGCTCTCAGTCGTCGTCCCCCAAATACTGTACACACATTATAACTGTACACTATGTTTGGGTTTATAGAACAACTATGTTTTCCCATGAGATGGTACAGCCTAGAGACATGTGGTTGCTATTATACTGCTTTTCAATTGAAAAACAAACAAACCTTTAACACATTTTTTGGTCTCAGTTTATGCTCTGCATGATGTAGAGGTTTAATTTATGTTTATATTCCAGGTCTCCCAGCATGGGTGTATTCCTCATTCAGCCTCTAGAGGTGCTGAATGTAATGCAGTGTAATAGGATACTTTCTTTCCATTACACTGCATTGCATTCAGCACCTCTCGTGGCTGAATGAGGAATATACCCATGCTGGGAGACCTGGAATATAAACATAAATTAAACGTCTACATCATGCAGAGCATAAACTGAGACCAAAAAATGTGTTAAAGGTTTGTTTGTTTTTCAATTGAAAAGCAGTATAATAGCAAGCACATGTCTCTAGGCTGTACCATCTCATGGGAAAACATGAGTGAGTCTTTAAAGCTATTTTAAGCTCCAAGGACCTGATCCTCTGGAGGGCTGCATTTGGCCCATGGGCCAGGGTGTGGCGAACTGCTCTAGAACAACAATTTTCGAGGTTTTTCTTCTCATGGTGCACTGACCTCTATGGTCTTGTGATGACCCTTCTGGAAGGTTCTTCTCGTTTCTGTGGCTCTATATTTTTATGGCAACTGTCTGTAGTAACAAATTGTCTGTTTGACTTCCTCCGCTGGCTCTGCCACGTTGACTGCTTGAGTTTTACAAGGGGATGAGAACATTGGACTGGACCTGGGGTGGCAATTGAAGCAAAAGAGAGAACACACCAGGTTGGTGTTCTGGAGAGAGATTCCATGCACTCAATTGGAGGCAATCACATTTTTTTCTCGTATTCCTTCTGAACCCAGCATGAAGCGAAATATCTGTGCTCATCTCACCACAACATACTCCCAGACCCTCCACAGTGCTCAGTGCTTTCCCCCAATCTATCATCCCTGCTGTTCTGTTCTGTTCATTACAGTTGTATCCTTCCCTGAGACAGAGGAAAAATGCTCAAGGCGGGTTGTCCAGTGAATGTTGAAGCTGGGTGGTGATTTGATTTGGTTAAAGGGGAAGATCCTCAGCCCACAAGAAGTTCGTGGACTTTTTCAGTCTGTTTTTGAAGTATTTTAAGTACAGACATTAGTGAGACTGTGTTGCCAAATTAAAAGACCATTGGCATAGGAAACAGACGTTCTGAAATATCCTGATTTTGAAAGCAGTTGGGTGGATGGGTAGATAGGCTTTCTTAAGGTTAGGTCTGCATCTCTTTTTTCCCCCCATACCTTAATATTTAACATTCTCCTCTTCTGCTTCCTGCAGCAGAAATGAACACAGAGATAATAGGTTGACTAACTTTTTGTTTTGTTTTTCTCCATGTACAGGCATTTTGCCTCCTTGGTTGTGATGCAGGGATCTTGACAAATTCTTTTTGTCAAAGACTTTCTCCAAGCACTCATCTGAAAATAACCTTATTTGAGTTATACCTTGTTTATCATCCTAATGTGAACCATACATGACAGGGGAAATTACCTTCAGAGATTATAGAGATTCTCCCGGGTATGGCTACAACTTGGCCCTTTCTGTTCTACAAATTCACTGTGGGTTTAGACCAAAACTCTCCAGACTTTCCCCAAAAGGATATGAGAAATCGTTAACTCGGTGAGTGTTCAGGATGATCTGCTAAAGTTCTTCAGTCCACCCTTGCAGAACTGCATGTCTCAGGGTGAGAGAGAATGAATACTAAACTTATTCAAGTCTGTAGGCTGGATCTGATCCAAGAGCTGGTAGTTTTTTGTTTGTTTCATTTTTTTTTTACCTTTATGGAAGTTCTTCTTGATCAATTGCATGGAAGAGGATTTCCTGCCTAAGGCAGGGGGTTGGATGACCTATTAAGTGCCTTCCGACTCTATGATTCTATGAATTTAAGGACTCTCCAGTGTTATTCAACTTCCTATGCCAAGGCATGAATAAGGATGGATCAGCACAGGTGCCTTTAATTATGTTAGATTGGAAGGCTGTTGCTCCTCTGAAATAGAAGGGGAAATAGCCCTTTGGTTAAGCACGCATTTGGAATGCTCAGGGTTCCCAGTTTTGTCCCTGACATCATCAGATAAACTGTTTCTAGTAGGAGGTGTCTAAAAGATCCCCTATCTGAGCCCCTGGAGAGCTCTTGTCTGTCAGAGCAAAATGCAATGAGGTCAGTGGACCAAAGATCTTACCAGTGGAGTAGCTAGAGGGGGTGCAAAGCACTAAGTTTTTCAGGGAGCCTCACCACAGCGTGCAAACAGCCTCTTGCCAACCCCTCTGGAGCCATTCCAGGCGGTTGGAGCAAAATGGAGGCGAATGCAGGATGGAGCACATGGGCAGTGAAGGCACCCCCTCTAGCTAGGCCTCTGAGGTCACCCAGCAGAGCAACATTCAACTATGAGAGCCTGGGTGAAAAGAGGTAAGGCTGGGAGATGGAGTTTTTTACCAGGTTGGTTATGTTAGGATGTCAGGAACTTGGGAGAGCTTTTAGACTTTGGAGCACAGCCTGCCCAAGAACTACAAGATGTTGTCACAGGCACTTGCTTCCATAGCTTTAACAGTGGATGAGGCCAATTCAAATCAATGGCAATTCACCCTGCAAAATGAATAGAGCCTCCATATTCAGAGGCTGGCTAAAAGCGGAGGAGGGTTGTTTCCTTCAGGCTTCCTGGAAGCATCTGCTTGGTTGGCAGGAACAGGATGCAGGACCAGCTGGACCTTGAGTCTGATCCAACAGGGCGGTTGTTTTTATGAAGAGGGACCCTAGGAAGAAGAATGCGAAGCCCTTCACATTTCAGGTCCGACCCAGAGACCTTGCAACCCAAATCTTTCTCCTTTTCTCCCCCCATCAGCCTTTAAAAAAAAAAAAATCTGCCTGGATAATTAAAACTTGTGTAAAGATGGAGCGAAAGGAGCTTTGTCGAAGTGGCAGCCCTGGCATGTAAAGATGCTGCCATAGCAACAGCTGGATTCCCCCATATGGAAAATGTGATAATAAGAGGAGAGTTGCAAGGACGGTGGCAGCGGGGGATGGGGGACTGTAAATGCATCTGGCGCTTTCAGCTTCTAAGAGAAGACTTCCCATCACCTCTGAGCGACAAAGAACGGCTTTTTCAAATGTCTCTCCTTGACAGGTTGACAGTAAGAGTGTTGTGCAAGTGACACGTGTACATTAAAAACATATCAACTGTGTGTGTTGCATCAGGACATGGTCATGTTTGAGATGTAGGCCTGGTTATTAGGTTGCACAAATCTACACTTCCATCAGGGTGCCCTCCACCTCCTCTCTTTCTTTGGAATATTTGATTCATGCTGTAATGTTTACGCAAAGGGAAAAGTCTGCATAACTAATATCTGAATCTGTTTCTTTAATGGGCATTGATGGCTAAAAAGTGACCACTGATAGGCTGGTAGCTACTTGCTGTTGCTCTTGGTACAGGTGTGAAGGAAACTAGCTAGCATGATGGAGCATCCTTGGTGAATGGAACAGAAATCTTGAGTTTTGCAGTGACTCAAGAACAAGTGCGGCGGCGGTGCACTCCAAGGGCATGCTGCTGGGTTTGAGGGAGTGGCTGTGGCACTCAGAATGAGCACTGCTTGCCTGACTGCAGACAAGGAGATGGGGCATGTAAAAGGCTGTCTTTTGGAATGACCTACTGCTCCAGGAAGTGAAGGAATATGTGAAAGAAGGTATTATCAGGATAGCATGGGGGTAGCTTGTCTGTAGCTGATTCCACAAGAGTGCTGTGTGCAAAGAAAGGAGGAGAAACAGGAGAACCCATAACTCAGTGGAAGATCACATGCTCCATAGCCAATAGGTCTGAGTTTCCTGGCATCACTCGATAAATGGGATTTTCGCCTTAGCAGCACCATGAAATTTCTCCACTGGTGACCTTAAGAGAACATCAGTGGCAGCCAGAGTAGACAGTATTGAGTCACATGGACCCGAGTTCTGATGAAGCCATGTTCTGTTTATCTAAAGGTCATAATAGGACATTGGTATGTTCATTGTTTTCCTCTTTTGCAATCTGAAGGCAGTCTCCAGGGAAAAAATGCTGTGGTTGTGGTGGACAGCTCAACTCTGCATGCAGTAGTTGTGAAAAAAAACCTCTGTTGCATGCTGGGAATCATGTAAAAGCCTGTCCATTTTGTCACGATTTTATTCACAAGTTTGGCCATATTTGAGATATTATGTACAGTTCTGATCACTCTATTTAAAAAAAAAAAAATTAGAGCTGGTCAAAATGCAGAAAGGGACAACCAAAATGATCAAGGGGTTGAAGAACCTTCCCTATGAGCAAAGACCAAAGCATGGGGAAAAAAGCAAAATAAGAGGGGGATGATAAGCGTTGTATAGTTGCGTGGGGCAGCAACTGTTACCCTGCACATGCCTGATCTTGTCTGATCTCGGAAGCTAAGCAGGGTCAGGCCTGGTTAGTACTTGGATGGGAGACCGCCTGGGAATACCGGGTGCTGTAGGCTTATACCATGATCTCGGAAGCTAAGCAGGGTCAGGCCTGGTTAGTACTTGGATGGGAGACCGCCTGGGAATACCGGGTGCTGTAGGCTTATAGCATGATCTCGGAAGCTAAGCAGGGTCAGGCCTGGTTAGTACTTGGATGGGAGACCGCCTGGGAATACCGGGTGCTGTAGGCTTATACCATGATCTCGGAAGCTAAGCAGGGTCAGGCCTGGTTAGTACTTGGATGGGAGACTGCCTGGGAATACCGGGTGCTGTAGGCTTATACCATAGTCTTTCCAGACTGAAGGTTGCCAGCCATATAGTTGCATGGGTGGTCTGGACGTGGGCTGATACATTTATTCTCATAGTACTACAACTTGCAGTCATCCAGTTAACATGCAAATGGCACCAGGGGCATTTACAGACCCCCCCCCCCCGCCGCATACCTGGTGGTGGCAGCAACTGTGGTGGTGGAATGTACATGTGCATTAATGCACACAAGGTTTTGTTTTTAAAGAGGGCACATACTAGCAGTGGTGGCCACGGATCTGCTAACATTTCTCCTGACCTAACTGCAAATCATAGATGAACTAGCTAAAAAACACTGGTCCCAAAATGGTCCCTTGAGGGACCCCCACTTCTTCCCTCCACTGCAAATATTGGCCATGTGTTCTCCCGCTCCTTGGCTTGTTTTTAACCAGACGCCAGTGCACAAAAGGTCCTGTCCTCTTACCCTAGAGGTGTAAATGTCTTTGATAACACCCAAGATTGCTGGAGGGGATGGGTGGGGAAGAAGGGTTGTCCCAGTTGCTGAGCAAGGGGAAGGTCCACTGCACAAGTTCTTCCTGATACTGCTCCACTTCCAAGGGTCCCTTTTTCTCTTTCCTTGAATGCTCTGGCAGATTTCCCCACCTCTCAAGGAGCAGGTTACTTTCCTACTGTGGCCGCTCAGGCACGGCTGATCATTCTCACTGGGGTGCATTGGAAATCTCAGCATGCCAAAAAGGAGAAGCAGTATGAGAGGAGATCAAGTGTATATATAATAGGCATCAGATACGCAGTGAACGTGGTGAAGTCGTTCAATCTAATTGCACCTTTTAGCGCTGCGAGACGCTCTTGACTTGGACAGCCCCTCTTAATCCCCAGCTGTTTGTTCATCTGCTGCCCCCTCCTCGGATGCAATTAACTGAGCAATTAGGCAAAAGTGCATACCTTAGACATGGAGCGCGGCCTCTGCCCTGCTTCTGCGAGAGGGTGCAAAGGAGGATGCCAGTTGCAACTTAGAGAGGGAGAGAGGTGTGTGCAGGTATCTGACAAGGGCCGCCTGTAAGGCAGGAGGGACACCTGGTCTGAAAGGCCCCTGGGCCAAGCATCTTCCAGTGATCTCTATGTGGGTGGGCTTAGAAGGGCAGTGAGCAGTATGTGGGGAACCTGAGTGGCACTGCCCGGTTGATGAACCACAGGCACCAAGGACACTATCCAGTAACTTCAGCCCAAGCACACAATTATTCCTGTCTGCCACAGACCTTCACACCACACCCTTGAGTTCTCATGAACAAAATGGCAGCTTATACTCATGGGATGCACAATTTGGACAACCTGTTTGCCTGTCCTCAGTGCCGCTGTGAGCCTCATTAGCACAAAGCAAGTTGGTGGGGAGAAGGAGATGCCCCACCAAGTGCCTGGACAGTAGTACATGCAGCCCTGCCCGTCAGCTGGGTGGTGGGATGTGTGATTCTGCCAGTTAGCAGGGGGGGGATCCTAAAGGAGTAGGCAGCTACACCAACAGGAGGAGAGGAGGAGACTGGAAGGCAGGAGGGCAGGAAGGACCCAGTGGCAAGCCCTCAGCGGGTTGCTTAGAGAGTGACTGTTAACTGTTAAGTGGCCAGACATTTGGAACAGGACTGTGGACTGCATAGTGATCCCGAGCCCATCTGCTAGACAAGTAGGGCAGAACTGATATCCCAGTAAGTGGCCAGGGGTCTACGATATCCCTGTGGCCCCCACCAGGGGCTGCATTATGGGAGGAGAATCTGCACAAAAGAGCCCTAAAGGGACCAAGGCCAAAGTAAGGAGATCCACAAGTTGGGGAGGAGGGCCAACCCCTCTGCTTTTTCTGTTTTGTCTATTGCCTAAGTCTAAATAAGCAAGAGAAATCCATGTGTTTGGATCAATATGCCCTTAAGCTTCCCAGTCCCTGGAGGTTGAGCTCCCCTTATGGAAGAAGAAGAAGATGGACTTGACAGCCATCCAGGTTGTGGCTCTAATGACATGCTGGGTGAGTGCCATCACACTTTCGAAAGTCCAACCTTTGGCCCAGATAGTTTGGTGTGTTTACTTCTTGCGTGTTCAGGAGTGCACATGAATGTGCTGCCCGTCCTTACTCCCTGCAGCACCCAAAACAACCTCCCTCTCTTCATATTTTAACATTTGCAGATACAGAAAGGAAATTGACTTCACTGTGTTGGAATGAAGGCAGTAGCTTATGAATAATTCAGTGTCAATTATACTTTTGCATTGTCAGGACTAATTATAGTCAATTGCAGGCTTTTTCATTCTCTTTCTCCTTCTGAAGGGTTGGCGCAGATCACACTCGAAATGCTTCAGTAAAAGAAACTTACTTGGTGTTCCCCTGCAATAAACAAAATAAAGGTTTTGGAGGGGATTCACATCCCCTGAGACCACAACTAGGTTTCTCCTTTGGATTTGGCCTGGCAAACTGACTTCATTTTGCCACTGCAATCTAGAAAATCTCCCTCCTTTCATGAATGAAGAGCCCTTTCGTGATGAACTGTGTGGAGAGAGGGCCTCTGTATTATAAGGATTCTTTGCATCCTTCCCACTCCATCCAATGCCATGGGGGTCTATAACACCAGCAAGTGCAGGGCAGATGATGGGTCTGCCTCTACCACAGTAGTATTTTCAAGTCCTGAATCTCACTTTCTAAGAAAAAGGTAGCAAGGGCCATTGCTCATAGGTAGAAGACATGTTTGCATTGTTTCCCCTGCTAACTGGTTAAGAGGCACTTTTTCAAGTGGGTGCTCCTCTTTTATTTAGCAGGGGGAGAGTAACTGGCCCACCTCACCCCAGCAGTGTCTTTTCTAGTGGCTGTCTGCTGGTGTTGCATCTTTTTAGATTGTGAGCCCTTTTGGGACAGGGAGCCATTAGATACTTGATTTTCTCTGTAAACCGCTTTGTGAACTTTTTGTTGAAAAGCGGTATATAAATACTGTTGTTGTTGTTGCATTCCCAAGGGCTTTGGTTAAGACTGGCATCTTGAATAAGAGGGCTGGGAAAAACTTCTGCGGTCTAGGAGAGTCATTTATCAGACAGTCCTACCTAGATGGACACACTGGGTCTGGTTTGCCAGAAGGCTTGACTGAGTGAGATGATTGGGTGGGAGGAATTAAGGCTTAATAGCAGAGTACCTGTTTTGTGGGAAGGTGGCCCCAAGATTCCAGTTTAAGAACATAAGAACAGCCCCACTGGATCAGGCCATAGGCCCATCTAGTCCAGCTTCCTGTATCTCACAGCAGCCCACCAAATGCCCCAGGGAGCACACCAGATAACAAGAGACCTCATCCTGGTGCCCTCCCTTGCATCTGGCCTCCTGACATAGCCCATTTCTAAAATCAGGAGGTTGCGCATACACACCACGGCTTGTACCCCGTAATGGATTTTTCCTCCATAAATTTGTCCAATCCCCTTTTAAAGGCTTCCAGGCCAGTCGCCATCACCACATCCTGTGGCAAAGAGTTCCACAGACCAACCACACGCTGAGTAAAGAAACAGACCAACCACATGCTGAGCTTGAAAATAGAATCTCAAGCATGAGGGTCTCTTTGCTGGAAACCATGAAGAACCGCTGGCCAGCCAGATCAGAAAGCCTTGAACTGGGCAAAGCAATAGTGTTCTGTGTAAGGCTGCTTCATAATAATGCTTCTGTATAAGGTTTCTTGCCAGCAAGAAAAGGACTCAAGGATGCAATCGGGAATGAGATTTAAACCTGCCTCTGATACTCTCGTATTTTGTGCTGAGCAGTAGCGTAGCTACAGGGGGTAGCTATATGTTGCCATCACTGCCCAGAGTGACTCCGAGGGCAAGGGGGAGAAGCCGCTTACACACATGTCGTGGTGGCTGCAGTACTTACCGTGCTGCCAGCCCCTCACTGATGCTGAGAGTTTGGAGCTTTCCTCCACAGTGGTACTACTGAGTTCAGCCTCTTGGCCGTCTCCCTGTTGCATGGCCTGGTCCAGAGGCCGACTGAATGTCATCCAGCTCAGACCTCTTTTGTACATTTCATCCATGACTGTGAACGAAGGCCAGTGTCTGTGGAGAGAGCTCAAGACAGGGATCTCTCACAGCCATTTTAACATAGGGTTTCATGTGCTCTTCCCCGCTCCACCCCTATTCCTTGGTTGATCAGAAATCCCAGGCAGCCTTTGTTAGAGATGTTTCCCTCGGCGAGGAGAGGGCATCTGGAAACATCTCATGCCTTGATCTTGTCTCTTTATTTACAAGTTGTCAGGCAGAGCAGTCTATATGCGGCCACACAAGCACTTGGTGTGTACTGGGACACCACTAGGCTTGCACCTCTAAGCAGAGAGGAATTTTATCTGGGGGTCCAAAGTTTCTTTGGGGCCCTCCTCCACTGGATCATAACTTTATATGATCATTGAACTGTAACTTCTACAAAATATGATATATAAAACTATGTCAGCTTACACAAAATGCGTGTGCTAATCTTCACACAATATATGCAGGCATTTTCTGAAATCCCAGAAATTTGCAGCTCTCCTCCTTTGGCTCCCAGGTCCCCTTTGGGACCCCAGGGACCCCCTGCACCTCCCTTTCAAGGGTTGTGGTGAGACTGGAAAATGCAGGATCTCAGGAAATTCTCAGGCTGTCTCTTGGACCCCCTTTCCGACTCTAAGCCCAGTTAGTTTATCCTCTCCACCTTGCCCACAAGTAAGAACAGGGTTCAGCTGCTGTGCTGGGTAACCACCAAATGTTTTCACCCCTGTGGAGTTTGGAACTGAATCTCACCCACACTAATATGCGGGGCCTGGAGGGGTGGTTGATCTGGAATGGGGAGGGGATAATCTAGCATACTTGAGTTGCTACTTATACCTGGAAATCTTCAGGGGTGATTCAGGAATCCTGCTTTAGACTAAGATTGGTGCAGTTTCTGAAGAGAAAGCCAGGCTGCTATGGAGACCTGTTGCATTGCGGTGAAGAGGGAGGGAGGGAAGGAACGAGATTGCCTCTGTGCAGTGTGGCGATTGCATGGAGATGGATTGAAAACGAAGGGGATGTTCCAGAAGATGAAAAGTAACTAGGCACTGACATTTGCACAAGGTGGGTGGTGGAAGGAAAGCTTTGAGTGGAAAGGCTGAGGTTAGGCTTGGAGGATGACGCACCGCTGAGCACTGTTGTAAATACTGCTCTTAAGGAGGCCTCACTCCACTTCGTACAGCTGCGTTCATCTGCCATTTCAGCAGGGAGTTTTGGAATCTGAAAGCAGACCCCGTCGAGAAAGCCGGTCATTCTTCAAAGCAAATGTACCCATTGGAAGGAGCCAGGCAGGTCTGCACTGAAGGGACAAGCAAAAGCTGTGAGTGCTCTGAAGTTAAAAGTGCCAGACACTTCCAACCATTTGTACCTTGATCAAGCTCTGCATGCCAAAGCGTAGGAGGGCTGATATTTCTGGTTCTGTGTCTCAACCTAAGACCACATTTCCACTGCTTTGCGGAAGCAAGTGATGCTCTGGTGCTAGAGCAGAAGGCAGTGATCATGACTCTTCACACTAGGGCCCTTTAATGAGACCATGCTTTTCTGCTGCCACGGTTCCACACTGTGCCCCTACATGTTCTCTTGTAACATGTAGCTAGGCCTGAGTAGTGTCCATTGTGCAGCTTCAGCCCCGTGTATTGGTTCCTGTTTAGCACAGGTGGAGAATTCTTTGCCCCGCGGTTAGTTAGCATCTATCCCTTGTGGTTAGTTGGTTAGCATCTGTCCCTTGTGAATTGTGATGGGGCTGTAATATTGGGTGTCCTTTTGCTGTTATTCATTTGCCTTCTTTCACAGTAGGGAGTAACACTACTTAACTATAAAAGAAAGCAAAAAAAGTACTGCCCTGCATGTTTGCCTTGTTCAATCATTTGTGTAGAACCAGTGGCATAGCTAGAGGGGGTGCAAAGCATGAAGTTTTGCAGGGAGCCTCACCGCAGCATGCAAGCGGCCGCTCCCCCTTGGATCCATTCCAGGTGGGGGGAGAAAAAAAAAAATGAAGGCGTACCCCTGGCTCTGAGAGGGAGGCAGCGGGGCCATTTGCAATACAGTATAATACAGTATAAAACAAAGAAGTCTGGCATCACAGAAGTACATGTGGTTTCATTCATACAAGCAATGGCATATCTAGAGGGGGTGCAAAGCTCTAAGTTTTGCAGGGAGCCTCACTGCAGCATGCAAGCGGCCCCTCCCCTTCGGAGCCATTCCAGGTGGGGGGAGCAAAATGGAGGCGTTTTGCTCCATTCCTCCTGGAATGCCTCCGAAGGGGAGGGGCTGCTTGCACGCTGCGGTCAGGCTCCCTGCAAAACTTAGTGCTCTGCACCCCCTCTAGCTACACCACTGTGTGGAACACAAAGGCACACAACATTTGGTTGGGGAACTTTAACCTGTTTTCATAACATAGATTGGGCTTAGCTGTGACCCAGACAGATAGGATGGCTATTACCCATGGCGTTGATGGCGCACGCACCCCCGAAGGTAGCAATATCCTGCAAAGAGTCACTGCAGCCACAGTATGTACCCCGACTCCCCCATTTGTCATTTTTATGTTCAACACGTCTTCTGCTAGACATGAACTGTGAGTGGCACCCTAAGAAAAGGGAGGTCTGCCAGCCTGCACAGAGCGAATGATGCCTGCCTGAGGCAGAGAAGGGCTGGTAATAAGATTCTCCCTTACCTTTCGGGGATCTGAACCACTGACATTTTAATGAAGCAGTTACCCCTCCTGTCATTCACTGTTGGGGAGGCAGCACCCCACTGCCCCCCTTTTCCCTGTAATACGTGACTGTCTTCTGCTCTGCCCAGCAGTGAAGCAGGTGCAAGAGATGACATAATACATTGAAGGGGGGCTGCTCTGCAGGTGAAGTAGGTCAAAGAGCTGCCTGCCCCACTCCAGTACACGTTCCTTCGACACAGTAAATGGGCACATGAACAGGAAGTTGTGAGCCACTGGAGCACCAGGGGACATGACTGAGGCTCAAATCCAACCTAGCACAGAAGTCTGTGATTCTTTTTTACCACCTTTTGGTTTGAATCCCAGACCTTCTTGGCTGTGCATCATCTGAGTGGAAGAAGCAGAGCCAGCAAGAGCTTGCTTGACCCTTTCCCCCTCATTTTTTTTTAAGCTAAAAAGTCATCCCCCCAAGATGCTTTTCCACCCAGTAGGAGATATGCAGGGAAGTGACAACAGGATATAGGTATCTTGAAAAACAAAACACTAACACACCTTACTCAGTACCTTCCCTACCTGCATTACTCACATCTTGATGCTTACACTCACTGGCAAAATGTAGCCTGCTGATGTAGCCAGTGCATGGATGAGAGACCAGGGCAAATAGGGGAAGAGGGATGTATGTCTCTGCTTTTTGTAACCTGTATCTGTTAACCAGGTTTCACCTGTTGGGTTGGTCTCTTGTGGTCACCTAGGTAAGGTATTGGCAACCTTCAGTCTGGAAAGACTATGGTATCGCGCTCTGAAAGGTGGTTCTGGAACAGCGTCTAGTGTGGCTGAAAAGGCCGATTCGGGAGTGACAATCCTGTCCACGCTGGGAGCAAGTGCAGTCTGTCCCTGGTCTGTCTCCCTGGCTATAGGCCTTCCTTCTTTGCCTCTTTGCCTCAGACTGTTGGCCAAGTGTCTCTTCAAACTGGGAAAGGCCATGCTGCACAGCCTGCCTCCAAGCGGGCCGCTCAGAGGCCAGGGTTTCCCACTTGTTGAGGTCCATTCCTAAGGCCTTCAGATCCCTCTTGCAGATGTCCTTGTATCGCAGCTGTGGTCTACCTGTAGGGCGCTTTCCTTGCACGAGTTCTCCATAGAGGAGATCCTTTTGGATCCGGCCATCATCCATTCTCACGACATGACCGAGCCAATGCAGGCATCTCTGTTTCAGCAGTGCGAGGGATTCCAGCACGTTCCAGGACTGTGTTGTTAGGAACTTTGTCCTGCCAGGTGCTGCCGAGAATGCGCCGGAGGCAGCGCATGTGGAAAGCGTTCAGTTTCCTCTCCTGTTGTGAGCGAAGAGTCCATGACTCGCTGCAGTACAGAAGTGTACTCAGGACGCAAGCTCTGTAGACCTGGATCTTGGTATGTTCCATCAGCTTCTTGTTGGACCAGACTCTCTTTGTGAGTCTGGAAAACGTGGTAGCTGCTTTACCGAAGCGTTTGTTTAGCTCAGTATCAAGAGAAAGAGTGTCGGAGATCGTTGAGCCAAGGTACACAAAGTCATGGACAACCTCCCGTTCATGCTCAGAGATTGTAATGCAGGGAGGTGAGTCCACATCCTGAACCAGGATGTGAACCAGGAACCTGAACCAGGTGAATGTGGTCACCTAAGCCCATGAGTTTCCCCCTCTTGAGAGTTTGGTGGGTTTCATGCAACAACAAAGTAATATATGGGAACTGGGAAAAACTGGAGCAGAAAGAGAAACAACATCAAAGCTAAGCGTGTCCAGGGTTTTATGTAAAGCTCAGGGCTCTCAGTACTTGAAAACTTCTACTATGGTGTCTTCCTACCCAACAATGTGCCTGGTTTCAAAATCAAAGCCTTGTAGTGCTCGACTCCCCCACCAAAGCTTTCCACTGTAGCCATTGGCATTGTTCAGCTGCTGCAAGTGGTGATAATCCATCTGAAGTGCCATCCCTAATGTCAGGGCATGGGTTCGTGACAGCATGGACAAGGGCAAAGCACTTCTTGCACATGTAGACTTGCTGGGTCAGCTTCCTGCTGAGGGACACAACTGTGTGTAATTCCATGTCCAGTCTCTCCTGGATCATCACAACACCAGTTCCTCTATCGAAGGCATCTGAGCTCAGAAGAAATGGCTTGTTGAAATGGGCTTGCAAGTGATGGTGGCTTCTAGTTGGCCAGATGTTTGCTGCCACTCAGCCTTGGCCAGGCTGGAGAGAAGTGCAGGGATGTCAAGATAGGGGGGCACAAGTTGTCAATCATACCCGAGGAGACCTGATCTTCATTCTTGGTCCTGGGTAGAGGGATTTGCATTCATGATGTTGCAATACAGAGACCATGTAGGAAGAGTGAGACATAGTGGAAAATGCCAGTTCTGACTTCCAAGACATGCTCCTTCTTCCCTTATGATCCCCCCATTTGCACGCACACATTGTTGCCACAGCAGCACGAGAGTCAGTTGCCTCCTTTTGATGTGATCACCTGCTGCAAGATCTTTCATGTCTTCATTTTCCAGTGTGCGGCAGAGGAAAACGCTTAATTTTCATCAAGCGGCGCCCCTTTCACTAAACCAGAGGCCGAATCACACTTATTTAGAGGAACTAATAGTTGAAGCTCTGCCAGGATGACTCAGCAGCAGGGGGTGCAGTTTCCGTGGGCGACAAAAGAATTGTGACAGCCTCTCTGCATCTCAAGGTAGCAGCGAAGCCACAATATGCAGCAGGGGAAGAAAACTTCTCCAGGACAAATTGAAAGCAGTCTGGAAACTGGCTCAAAACTGCTTGAAGTCTCACCATTTTTCCAAAGGTCATTTTTCTGACAGTGCTGGGATGAGGATCACTAGCCTTTCGGAGGCTATTGTTCTCCACGGAAAACATTCAACATGTGGGGGGATCCACCTCACCGTTGTCACATTTTTTTTGGGGGGGGAGGGGGTTGTTCCTCCCAGGCCCTTTCAGCAGACAATTGCCATTTGGTGTCTCCCAGAATGCCCTCAGACCAACCTGAATCTGTGGGCTCCACCAGTGGGAGGTCATGGGGGCTCAGTTCAAAGGAAGACTACGGTACCCGTGCTTGTTGGCTGAGAGGCATGACAGAACAGGCTAGAAAATGACTTAAATCTGCATGACACTACAGTGAGAGAGCTGGGCAAGTCACTTTCTTGTTGTGGGAGCTGCAACGCTGTTGCTTACATAAGAACATAAGAACAGCCCCACTGGATCAGGCCATAGGCCCATCTAGTCCAGCTTCCTGTATCTCACAGCAGCCCACCAAATGCCCCAGGGAGCACACCAGATAACAAGAGACCTGCAAGGCTTCCTGGGAATTGTAGTTAAGAGCATAAGAACAGCCCCTTTGGATCAGGCCATAGGCCCATCTAGTCCAGCTTCCTGTATCTCACAGCGGCCCACCAAATACCCAGGGAGCACACCAGATAACAAGAGACCTCATCCTGGTGCCCTCCCTTGCATCTGGCATTCTGACATAACCCATTTCTAAAATCAGGAGGTTGCCCATACACATCATGGCTTGTACCCCATAATGGATTTTTCCTCCAGAAACTTGTCCAATCCCCTTTAAATCCCAGCTTCACCATACAAAGGCCATTCCTTGAAACGCATTCATTTTCCATGGTGCAAGAAACAACCCCAAGCTGTTCCTCTGCCACAAATCCTTCCAGGCTTTCCCTCTGCCACTTTACTGCATCCAAAGTAGCCTTCCTTAATTTGGTCTGATTCAATCAGTAGGCAGCTCCCTTTGAGTTGGCTGGGATGGGATGGACTCCCCCTTCTTACTCATATACATATTCTATTATCACAGGCTAATAACTCACCAACTCAGTGGATGAGTCCAGGAGAACCTCAGAAGCAACATTTTGTACACAATATATGCCAGCCGCATCAGCTGTAAAAAGCTCATTTGCATAGTTATCACATCCACCCTGCCCTTTGCTGTGATCTGCAAAGGGGGCACAGCTCCATATCTTATCAGTTTGGAATATTTAGCTGATGAGAATGAGAACAAGAGCCTGGTTTCCTGTAGGACTGACCTGCTGGACACTGGGGCCAAGGCCCAGTTGTAGAGCAGATGTTTTGCATGCAGAAGGCCTGGCATCTCCAGGTAGGTGGTCTGGGGGGGATAATTGCGCGAGGCTCTAGAGAGTAGAAAATTGTGTGCTACACTGATCTAAGACAGTGTCAGATGGAATGCAGGTAGGCAGGCAAGGGGCATAGTTGGCATCCTTTGGGGCAAAAAGGCCTTTGTTCATGCACAAAGTGGGTGCTTTTCATGCAGAAGGTTCCAGGTACCATTCCAGGTGAAGGGTCCTGGGATACAGGGCTAGCAAGGAGCCCTGGCCAGATGACCTGGAGAATGGATGCAGTCAGAGAAGCCAGACCAATAGACAGACCAATGCTCCGATTTATATAAGGCTGTTTGATACAATCATGCGTCTCTGCTCTAGGGAAGAAATTCCCTTGTTTTTATTTTGCTTACATTAGACTGCAACTCAAACACACTTGAGTAAGCCCCACTGAACATACTTGGATTTATTTCTGAGTAAAAGTTTACAGGATGTAAGGGTAAGTCTTGCCTCACAAACCTTTTAGAATTCTTTGAAAAGGTCAACAGGCCTGTGGATGTGGGAGAACCCGTGGACATTATATATCTGGACTTTCAAAAGGCACTCGACACGGTCCCTCACCAAAGGCTACTGAAAAAAACTCCATAGTCAGGGAATTAGAGGGCAGGTCCTCTCCTGGATTGAGACCTGGTTGAAGATCAGGAAGCAGAGAGTGGGTGTTAATGGGCAATTTTCAAAATGGAGAGAGGTGAAAAGGTGAAAAGAAAGGTGAAAAGAGAGGTGTGCCTCAACGATCTGTCCTGGGACCGGTGCTCTTCAACCTCTTCATTAATGACCTGGAGACAGGGCTGAGCAGTGAGGTGGCTAAGTTTGCAGACGACACCAAACCTTTCCGAGTGTTGAAGACCAGACGTGATTGTGAGGAGCTCCAGAAGGATCACGCCAGACTGGCAGAATGGGCAGCAAAATGGCAGATGCGCTTCAATGTCAGTAAGTGTAAAGTCATGCACATTGGGGCAAAAAAATCAAAACTTTAGATATAGGCTGATGGGTTCTGAGCTGTCTGTGACAGATCAGGAGAGAGATCTTGGGGTGGTGGTGGACAGGTCGATGAAAGTGTCGACCCAATGTGCGGCGGCAGTGAAGAAGGTCAATTCTATGCTTGGGATCATTAGAAAAGGTATTGAGAACAAAATGGCTAATATTATAATGCCATTGTACAAGTCGATGGTAAGGTCACACCTGGAGTATTGTGTCCAGTTCTGGTCACCACATCTCAAAAAGGACATAGTGGGAATAGAAAAGGTGCAAAAGAGAGCGACTAAGATGATTACTGGGCTGGGGCACCTTCCTTATGAGGAAAGGCTACGGCGTTTGGGCCTCTTCAACCTAGAAAAGAGATGCCTGAGGGGGGACATGATTGAGACATACAAAATTATGCATGGGAAGGATAAAGTGGATAGAGAGATGCTGTTTACACTCTTACATAACACCAGAACCAGGGGACATCCACTAAAATTGAGTGTTGGGAGAGTTAGGACAGACAAAAGAAAATATTTCTTTACTCAGCGTGTGGTTGGTCTGCGGCACTCCTTGCCACAGGATGTGGTGACGGCATCTGGCCTGGACGCCTTTAAAAGGGGATTGGACAAGTTTCTGGAGAAAAAATTCATTACGGATTTTTTACAAGACATGATGTGTATGCGCAACCTCCTGATTTTAGAAATGGGTTATGTCAGAATGCCAGATGCAAGGGAGGGCACCAGGATGCAGGTCTCTTGTTATCTGGTGTGCTCCCTGGGGCATTTGGTGGGCTGCTGTGAAATACAGGAAGCTGGACTAGATGGGCCTATGGCCCGATCCAGCGGGGCTGTTCTTATGTTCTTAACTACAATTCCCAGGAAGCCTTGCAGGTCTCTTGTTATCTGGTGTGCTCCCTGGGGCATTTGGTGGGCCGCTGTGAGATACAGGAAGCTGGACTAGATGGGCCTATGGCCTGAGCCAGTGGGGCTGTTCTTATGTTTTATGTAGGATTCTTCTGTTGCATGGCTTTTTTATTTTGCAGTCTGGGGCCAGATTGAACCTTCCTTCTGCATTCAGCAGGATTGCTACATGGAGTCTCTCAGTTCAGAGGCAGAGTGGCATTGAGCATCAGTGGATAGGGCTCTTGCTTCCATGCTTCTGGGCTTCCTAGAGGCCTTTGGTTTGCCCCAGTGGGGAGTGGAAGCAGCTTCCGTTGGATCTTCAGCTGCTCTTCTTCCATGTGCTTTAAAGGAGTGAGCAGCAAATAGTGCTTGCCTGGATGCCGTGCATGACTGATGCACAGCATGTATTTGCACCTAAGTTTAGAACATTGCCTGTTAAGCCACCTGTGGAGGCAGGGTGTAGCATATGCTTCATTACTGCCTGAATCCCTCCCCACAAATGCTGCCACTAGGCGCACACGTGTGAGTGCGTGCATCACCCACGGCTGAGAGGGAGGGCAGGCAGTTGAACGAGCAGGTGCACCCCTGTCCCCCTTCCCTTCCCAACCACACAGCACGCAGCCTCCCTGCTCCAAGTCACTTCTCTTGGAGATGAATGGGAGCAGGGGATGCTGGGAACCTGGGACCCCTGCCCATGCTCACTGCAAGCAGAAACAGGGGGGAGCAGGGAGGATGGACACTGCACTGCACACGCTAGAGCTAATTGCACTTCCAGGCTGGTGTACCTGTAAGACTTGTGCACAGGGAGTTGCCTTATGGTGAGTTGGACCAGTGGTGCGCAGCTCAGTCCAGTCCGTGATGCCTGGGAGGGGCTTGTCTGGATTTCAGGCAGGAGTATTTATCAGCCCTAACTGGAGGTGCTGAGTGCTGGGGACTGAAACTGGGACCGTCTATGTGCAAAGAACGGTGTTCTCTACAACTATGCTGCGTCTCCCACAGGATACGTGCATTTGCAAACATCAGTTTGTCACAGTCGCACATTCATCTTTTTTTTTAAAGTGTGCACTTAAAACATTTTTGGTGTACATATTAAAAAAAAAATTTAATGTAAGGAGCCTGCCTAAGTGCTGAAGCAGGGGAAAAGAATGAAATATCACAGCACAGCTATTGTGATGGACAAAACAGTGTCACTGCTCTTTCCATGGGCCCGACTGATGATTTCAGCTCCGGGAGAGCCATCGGGTGGCTTGCAAAATCAACCTTCCAAGCTGAAAAGTGACACTGATGCAATTTCCCCAGAGCTCCGTATAAATCCCATCAGCCAGTGATCTCCAACCCACTGTCATTAGCTCATGTGAGTCTTAGGTGGGCATTGAAAGCTGCCTCCCATTTTTTTTCCACCTGGAGAACATGTTAAGGATGAAGCATCTCACTTGTGCACTGTAAGGCAGAGCTTGGCTGGGTAAGGAATCTTTTCCTTCCTTCTCTTCCTCCCCCACTGCTTGTCCTTCTCCACTTTGAAGAATGAGTCAATAATTAACCGAATCAACATCTCCTCCTCCAGTCCCCTCCCTTCCTCCTCTATTCCCCTCATTCAACCTTAACACAAGACTGCTCTGTTTCTGGGCCTCAAATGGACCCAGAGCTATTGAAGCCATTTGTTCCTGCCTGAATGAAACTGACAGAGATCCTTTTGTACCCAACCAACCATGATAGAATCGCAAGCCCATTTGGGGGGCAACAAGTGAGAGAGAGAGAGAGAGAGAGAGAGAGAGAGAGCATGCAAGTAAAGTGAATGGTGTTACTGGGTCAGACTTCTGGAGAGGTGGAATAGAAGAAAATTTCAAGGAGAATCCAAGGGCATGAAAGGTCTTCTTCAGGCCCTGTATGATACCTGTATTTTATTCATCTGTTGCAGTCAGTATGCCCAGTGTTTTATGTTTGCACAGACAGTCCATCAAGAGTGCTTCTAGCCTAATGGTAGGACAGATGTCTTGCACGCACAAGTCCTGGGTTCATTTTCTGACATCTCCAAAAATGAAGGGTGTAAGAGACCTTTGCCGAACTCACCAAAGAGCTGCTGACAATCAGAATAAACAACACTGAGTATAATAGCTAATAGCTCAGTGACATAGCACATGGTATGAATGCATAAGCCCCCACCCCCATTGTCCTTTTTTGCATGTGTCTAAGTTCTACAATGTCCTTTTTGAGACTGGCTGACCATATCTCTCATCTTCCATATCTTCTTCATCTTCTCATCTTCATCTCTCCCATTCCTTACAGGAATGTAAAATGGCACAGCCTCATGAATGCAGTCCTAAACTCCTTGAGGAATGAAGGACTAAAAATGCAACAGACAAAATGAACTTTTGTAATCAGAGCTGCATAATGTGTGCCAAATTATTCTCGGAGGTACAGTGGACCCCCACTTTACAGTGGGTTCATTTTATGATCAAATTGCTTTAAAATGCACTCTCCATAGTTAAATAAGGCTCACTATATGATACGACTATTTATTCACTTGATGATGGGCTTATGATTGCCACCACCAGGACCTCGTGGGTGATAGATATGTCAATCAGCAATGTGAATGCAATCGTTTAGCAGTGTCTTGTTCCATGTTGTGTTTTTAACATTGTACTTGCGCATATGGAGGGAAAGATGCAGCCTTGTAATTTGTGTTTCGTAGTTACAACCCTGTGTAAACTGATAACCATGGCCTCTGAAGAGTGCACCTTTGAAAACACGTTTTAGAGAGGGAACATAAGAACATAAGAATAGCCCTGCTGAATCAGGCCAAGGGCCCATCTAGTCCAGCTTCCTGTATCTCACAGCGGCCCACCAAATGCCCCAGGGAGCACACAAGACAACAGAAATGGCTTAGTTCTTTGGCAGAATTTCAAGGTTTGGGAATGAAAAAAAAAATTTGCACTATTTGGGTCATGTTACAATATTTTCACAATTCAATGGTGTCTCCAGAATGGATTATCACTGTACAGCAAGGGTCCACTATAATCTCAGTGGTGGTCAAATCCTGCAGCTAGAATAAGTTCTGCAAAGGAGCAAACCCTCTGCTTATTTCTTATAGTTCATTCTGTTTCAGAAAACCCAAGTGGATCATGTAAATGCATTCCGTACAGCAGGGGGTGTCCAAACTTTTTGGCAGGAGGGCCACATCATCTCTCTGATACTGTGTTGGGAAAAAAAAAGAATTAAATTCACATTTAAAATTTGAATAAATTTACATAAATGAATATATTAGAGATGGAACACATGAATGGACGAAGGTCTTGCAATTGCTCAAGGCCTAGAAGAGACCTTGCACAAAGCAAGGCCAGACTTTCCTTTGCTGCTGCAGCAGCATCACAAATGTGAAACAGCAAGCAGTGGAGGGAGCCCTCAGCCTGCAGCTCATGCGAGAGGTCGAACAGTCGCCCTCAAAGTGAGAGCACTTGTGTCGGGCCAGGAAGGGTGAAGGCTTTTGGAGGAGCGGCCCAAAGTCTGCAGCTTCCCCTCCCCTTTCGGTGTTTGGGCTGAATTTATGGCATTTTCCTTGTTCCTGTCTGTAGATCACAAGACAAATTCAAGCCGGATGGGGGAGGGCTCCTTTTGATGTCTGAAAGGTCAGTTGCTGCAGATTGTACCCTCAGGTGATTCATTCATCATGCCCATTAAAGGAGCGGCTGTTTGTCTCCCTATCCAGCAAAGGCAGCCCTCAACACAGGGACCTTCACACCAGATGGGATCGCTTCCATCATGGCTCCAGTCAGTACTGAATTGGAGAGGCATTCCAAGTGCCCCATTGTGGGTGCTTCTAGGTTTGGAGAATCTGGGAGCAGAAAGAGAAGGGTGGATTATGCCAGAGGTGGTTTCTTTTCTGCACAAACTGCTCACGTCTCCCTGAGTTCTGTTCCGCTCTCTTCCTTACATCTTTTTTTTCCATCATCAGAAATAGTACATATGTTGGGTCAAACCCTATCCGATTTTCCAGTGCTGGTGCAGCTGTGCCAATGGGGCATGCACTGCATCCTGTGGTGTGGAGAACATTTGTTCCTTTACCCTGGGGCTGTACTGCGACTGCACCTGTTCTGGAAAGTTGGATAGGATCGGGCCCATAGTCAGGCATGTCACATGTATGTTTACATATTTTCTATCCTGATGTGTTACCAAAAGAGCTGGCAAAGGGAATTACAAACAAACAAAGAAATATTGACTGTGTACACACAAGAGGGGAAATCAGCCTTTCCTGTATCTGTCACAGAGAGAAAATAGGCAAAATTGAGTACTGTCTGATAATACGTATCGACATCATGTTCATGTTGGCAACCTTCAGTCTCGAAAGACTATGGTATCGCGCTCTGAAAGGTGGTTCTGGCACAGCGTCTAGTGTGGCTGAAAAGGCCAATCAGGGAGTGACAATCACTTCCACACCGGGAGCAAGTGCAGTCTGTCCCTGGCCTGTCTCCCTGGCTATGGGCCTTCCTTCTTTGCCTCTTAGCCTCAGACTGTTGGCGACAACAACAGTATTTATATACCGCCTTTCAACAAAAAGTTCACAAAACAGTTTACAGAGGAAATCAAATATCTAATGGCTCCCTGTCCCAAAAGGGCTCACAATCTAAAAAGATGCAACACCAGCAGACAGCCACTAGAAAAGACACTGCTGGGGTGAGGAGGGCCAGTTACTCTCCCCCTGCTAAATAAAAGAGGAGCACCCACTTGAAAATGCGCCTCTTAAGCAGTTAGCAGGGGTAAACCAGTTAGCAGGGGTATCTAGGGCTGTTATCTAGGTAACAAACCAGCTTAAGGTAGAGTATCTCCCCCCCCCCTAGGAAGAGACTGAGGCCCCAATCCTACTGTGGCCTTGCCTATCTGAACTAGTATTCCAGCAGCGCAAGGCACATTAGGGCAGTGAGAAAGTCAGTTGCTGTCATGCACTGCTGGATCACTGCTGAGCACAGCAAGAGGTGCAGTGTGTGAGGCAATAGCTCTGGAAGTTCTGCAGACGCTAGTAAGTCGGTAGCAGACGTGGGTCGTAGGCAGGGAGTGAGAGGGGCTTTCCCTATCCCTTGGCAGTATCCTTTACCCTGCCAGAAAAGCTCAAGTAGGTCTTGCACACATTTCCAATGTTGTTGGAACATCTGACCTGGATGGACCATTGGCGGTGTTTCAAGGAACACAAAGTTTTGAGAAGGCTGGTGACTATTTGGAGGGAGGTGCCCCTTTTCTCAAACTCGATGGTGCCCTTCCTGATGCAGACTTGCCTTCTGACCAGCTGATGTTATTTCTCCAAGCTATCAAATGTCTACCTTTGATTGATGTCCTAGAAATTTTGCATCAGGAGAAAAGACTTTGCATTGGCTCCTTTTTTCAGAATATGATTGTATCTCTGTTGACGAGTTATGTCTGACACTATAGATGCTTGATAATTGCTGCTCTGAACATTTAGGGATGGAAAAAGAGCAAAACTTATTGAGAACTTGAAGTTGTGGCACAATTAGTAGGCAGTCTGTGTGGCAGTCCTTTCATTTAGATGGATGCTTTCAGTGCAGCCTACAGATTTTGAGTTTTTTGTTTCAATCTCTTTTGTTTGCATTCTTTGTCTACAGCTTAAAAGGCATTGCACATTTAAACCCATTTTCTTCAATTGGCTAAGGCTATTTGGGCTAAATTGCCTTAAATCGCATCTTAATTTGAGCCAGCACAAACTTGAAAACTGTTTCCGATAGCCAAGTTGAACTCTGGAACTTGTAATCCAGGGGTTCTCAAACTTCCCCCCACTGCGACCCACCTGTTCTGCATCAGAGGGTGATGCGGCCCACTTCCTTCTCTGATGCTGGGCCTCCACAGGCCTCTGGAAGCAACTGGAAGTCACTTTCACAACTCTGGAAATAAACAAGAAGTGACTTTCTGGCTGCTTCTGGAGACCTGGAGAGGTCCAGTGCAGCCTCCAATTTCATCCAGAGGGCTTCAATTTGGAGCCAGGCAGATTATTATGATTAATTATGATTAACTATTTATATCCCGCCTTTCTCCCCACAGGGACCCAAGGCGGCTTACAACAATGGTTAAAAACATTAATTAAAAACATATTTTAAAAACATATTGGATGCAATATGCAATGGTAGGTGGGAGCACCAAACCCAGAACCCACTGAACATTGGGTTGCAACCCACAGTTTGAGAAACTGTGACGTAATCTATATGTAACAATCACCATTTTGCAGCCTTGCACAAACTCACCCATGTTTCTACCTTATACTAGCAACCCACCTAGAAACAGCATCCAAGGTGGGGTTATGTTCTTGAAGGAGTGCAGTTTGCCCAACGGCTGAGTTCAGAGTCCCTAAGGCACCCAAGAGTGTCCACAATGGCCATGTGAATGAAGAAAGCAAAGAAGGCCTTTTTTGACTGACAGAACCAGTTTCAGGTTGCTGGGCCCCTTGTGGGTGCCTCCATCTCCCAACGCACAATTGGAGATATATCACTACCAACAATACTGATGGTTTGGGGCAGCAATTGTCAACTTTTTTTTTCTTCTCATTGCACAGTGACCTCTATGGTCTTTTCTTGTGATGTCACTTCTGACTTCCGGGAGACTCCTCCGGGTTCTGCGGCTAGGTTTCTAGGGCAACTGTCTGTAGTTATGAATTGCACAGCCTGTGGAGGAAGATGGACAGACATTTTGTTCCTACAGACAGTTGCCCTAGAAACAGAGCCCCAGAACCTGGAAGAGATTTTCAGCAGTTTTCAACCGCTGTGCTCTAATCTCCTGTAGTACGCCTGTGGATCTTTTGTGGCACACCAGTGTGCCATGGCACACTAGTTGAAAATAGCTGGTGTAGGGGTTGGCCCAGTCAAATGAATCATCTGATGGGTACGGACAATGCCCAGTCAATGCCCAGTCGGACCAACCATTATGCCACCCTTGAAGGCACCCTTTGTATGTCATGCTTATAACGCATTTCATTTTCTATTGGCATTTTTCTTTACCTCATTGTTGCTTTTCATTTCATTTTCTCCATTCCTTTTGCAGCAAAAATGCAGCAAAGCTGTGCAGCGGCATGGGTGAAAATAGCCAAATTCATCAGCTCAAATATTGTGATTAATATTGTGTTTAGCATGGCTCTTTATTTGCTGGCATTGCCACCTGAGAGCTCCCGCGTAGTGACAGGTCAGACCTGCCAACTCTCTTTTTTGGCCAAGGGCTGTTCTTTATTTTGCTTTCCAGTGGGAATACCTGCTGCTGGGTTGTGTAAACCACCCACAAAATTCCTCAGGATAAGGAAGCTCACTCATATATACCATCCACTGTCATTTATGTAGCACTTTTAATTTGCAGAGTGTTTTGATGTCATGGCTGCATTTGTTTTCAGGACTAACTCAAAGTTGCAGAAACAGCATGTAGGGTTGTAATGCAATTAAACAAAATTTTAGTTGATTAATCCATTGATTGATTAAGTCCATACACATATATGACTGAAGGTGATAGTCCTGAAGAAAAAAAAAAATCATTGCACATGGCTTTAATGGACAATGCACACACATCATGACAGAAAGTATCGTCTTAGAAGAGGCATTCCCTCCTGTGTGAAAGAAGAGCATTTGAACCCTGATCTAGTTGTTATGGCAACAGGGATGCATTCGCTCCCCCAGACACAACAGATGAATGGGGGGGGGAGGGTCAACAATGCTCGGATGTCCTGCTCTGCAACTTGGCAGCCTTTTCTCTGAGCCTAGAAATGTGTGGGGTATTGGTGGTTCCTCTGTTGTGAGGGAAAGGCAGTCTGCGCATGCTTAAAGGTATTGTTTTCTTCATCTGAATGATCTGAAACTGTGCCTTGACACACAGGGGGATTCCAGAGTACTATTACTAACTCAGAAACCATAGCCAGTGTAAAACTTCTGGAATGGTACCCCTACCAAAAACATGTACAGGATTCTGTAAATCAATTTAAATTCAAATCCTCCAGTTTAATTGAGTTGTGAATTGGACTGAAAGTAGAATCACTGGCGTTGCTAGGGGGGTGCAGGCCGCACCGGGTGACACGCCAGCGGGGTGACGCGCCCTGGGGGAGGACGCGCTAACATCACGGGGTTAGGAGCTGCCCCGTCATGCCATACACCGTTGGATGTGGAATGGCCAGCAGAGTGCAGTGAAAAAACAGAACTGAAATAGCTCCTTTCCTACAAAAGTTACGGCCAAAAAACCAGAAGGAAAAAATGCATGGAGCCCTATGGAAAGTGAAAGTGAGCATCGCGTGTTTACTTGTGAGTAGGCGTACTTGCCATAGTCCGCCGGAAAGGGCAGGCTGAGAGGAATCCAACGACACCAGAATGGTCCTGATCCAATGAATGCAGCCCCCCAAAAACACCCAAGAAGCTCCCCCTCCCAGCTGCGAGCCTGAGCCTGAAATGAAGCCATGTGGCCGCGTTTACTCACGAGTAGGCAGACGTGCCTTAGTCAAGGCAGGCTGAGAGGCTCCAAGGACGTCAGAATGGTCCTCATCCAATGAGTGCAGCCCCCAAAAACACTGGAGAAGGAGGTTCCTCCCTCCCAGTCTATGGAGCCCTATGGAAAACAAAGCAGCCTCACAGTCGCGTTTACTTGTGAGTAGGCAGACGTGCCTTGGCTGGTGGTCAGGCCAGGCAAAGGGGAATGTGTGAGAGCACCAGAATGGTCCCAATCCGATGGAGCTGGATTGCAACAGAAGGCAGCCCCCCCCCCCAAAAAAAAGAACAAAAAAGAGACTTGAATGGTAAGGGGAAAGTTTTCTATTTTGCACTTGCAAAGCCAGGTGCGTCTTTATTCTGATGTGCCTGAAATAGAAGAACTTTAAACTGGGCACTGGGGAGCGCTGGAAATCTCACTGATTCTTTTCGGGGAGGGGGGGGTTGTTATTGCAGGCAGACTACAGAGTAAGCCCCATTGATCACTATGGAACTTGCTTCACAGTAGACGTGCATAGAATTGGGCTCACAGGCTGCAAGCCTACCCATACTTTCCTGAGAGTAAGCCCCATTGACCACAATAGGACTTACTTCAGAGTAGATTAACTTGGTGGAACAGGACTGCCCCCCTTATTTAATTATTTTATTTTAATTAATTAATTTATTTATAATTATTTAATTGCTTGATGATGTCACTTCTGGCCGTGACATCACTTCCAATGGGTCCTGGACAGATTGCCATTCTAAAAAGTGGGTCCCAGTGGTAAAAGTTTGAGAACTGCTGCAATAAGTTGTTAGTAAGTTGACACGGGGTATGTGTGTGTGAGACTACAAGTTTTCAAAATCACTAAAATCAGAATTTGGAAAAATAAGACCATCGTGTTATGTATCAGTCAATGCATAATTTCATGCAGAATGCAATGAAACAAACCACATTGAAATACCTGTGTTCTAACAAAAGGTACAGCCAAAAAACCAGTGGGGGTGGGGCGATGATACATCACCACGCCCACCTGGGTCATTGCCCTGCCCACTACATGGGGTGACGCGCAGGCCTCCCGAACCAGGTGATGCGAATCCTAGTGACGCCACTGAGTAGAATAATCCAGGCAGGTTTTTTTCCCCCCTTTCAAAATCAACCTGAGAAGACATCTGCAAATGGAAAGAGAGAATAGAATAACCGAGGAATCAGGCCAGAGCCAGAGGGGTCATGCCAGGGCACTGTTCGTGGATATGATTAAATGGACTGATAAGTGAATAAGTAACAATCTAATCTCAGCAGGGACTCAGAGGGTTTGCAGGAAATTCCTGTGGTTGGCATGTTTTATCATGTGTGACCAAATCACCTCCAATTTTTCATTTCATCTGCTCCTATTAGGCAGGGTCATTTTTTCTATCAACAGTGCGGTAAAAAATTCATGTCGTGCTTCTGTGAGGGAGGGTGGAGAGGAAGGCAGTGTTTCTGCCCTACGGAAAAAACTTCTCCCAGAAGGATGCCATGTCGTCCCATGGCACAGCGGAGAGTCAAGTTGTGGCTGTGCCAGGCGGGAGCAGCACTTCAGCCACTGGGAGAAGGGCCACTGCTGAAAATCTAAGGGCATCATCCAGAACAGGGGTGTCTTTGTTTTTGGCAGGAGGGCCACATCATCTCTCTGACACCGTGTTGGGGGCCGAATTAATTTACATTTCAAATTTGAATAAATTTACATAAATGAATATATTAAAGATGAACTTATATGAATGAATGAAGGTCTTGCAATAGCTCAAGGCCTATAAAAGGCCTGGCACAAAGCAAGGCTGGCCTTTTCTTTGCTGCTGCTGCTGCATCACAGATGTGAAACAGCAAGCAGTGGAGGGAGCCCTCATCCCACAGCTCACTCGAGAGGCCAAACAGTTGCCCTCACACTGAGAGCAGTTGCTTCAGGCCAGTGTGGGCTCCAACAAATCTCCGGAGGGCCAGAGGCTCATTGGAGACTAGGGGCTCCCTGAGGGCCGCATAGAGAGGCCTTGAGGGCTGCAAGTGGCCCCAGGGCCGGGGTTTGGGCACCCCTGATCCAGAACAAGGGAAAGCTGCCCAGGTCCCTTCGGGGACGAAAGCACAGTAGAGGGACAACAAACAAACAAACAAACAAGTTTCAGACCCTGTTCCCCCCCCCCCCCCACACACACACACTCAAATTTGAGTCAGAGGTTCTCCATGGATTCCATTGCCTGAACACCAGTGGCGGGGGAGAGACAGTGGGAGAGGTAATTTTGCTACAAGGTGGATTGGCTGGAGAGTCAGAACTAACTATGCCTGCATCTTCCAGAATGAGCCTGCACAAGTTTCACTTGCTCACTCGGAGAGGAAGGAAGGGGAGAGTCACCCTATGTTGCCCCTGGGCCTGGCTGTAGTGCCATGCTCATTCACAACCTTTGATTCCACTCTCAGAAGAGTGCATCCTTATCAGTGAGGTTAACATGAGAACATCAGAAGAGCCCCACTGGATCAGGCCAAGGGCCCATCTAGTCCACCTTCCTGTATCTCACAGTGGCCCTACCAGGAGCACACAAGACAAGAGACTGCATCCTGGTGCCCTCCCTTTTATCTGACTTAGCCCATTTCTGAAATTAGATTAACAGCTATGGTGATCAACATGCTTGTGAGCTTCTTGGGCTGGGCTACTGTAGGAGGAGAGAATGCAGATCTAGGCAGCTCCTTGTCCTCACCCAGTGTGCTACATGTCCATTTCTATTGTGGCCTCAAAGGTGATTGATAAGTGTGTGTTCCTATCTCTAGGCAACCGCAAGTTGCTCCTCCTGCCCCAACCAGTTGTGTTCTCTTGTTCACCAAAGGGCAACACAAGCAGAGATGTCAAGCCCCAATTCGGCTCCGGAAGGACCAGCTTACAAGTCTTTGGGGGCCCCCTTGCCCTAGAAGACGTCTTCTGTTATTGTGGGCGCCACCAGCTCTTGGCAGAAAGACATCTCTGGGCCAGAGCAGAAAAGCTTCAACCATTCATTGATGTCCAGAATAATTGAAGGTTATTAAGCAGTTAATTAATAAGGATTAGATGGGAGGGCTGAATAGCTTGGCAAAGAAAACAGGGCCATGCATTAGAAAAGGGTTGTGTGAATGAATGGGGGAAGAGCAAGCAATGAAGTCAAATTGATTAGCACAGGGACAAAAGGGAGGAGAAACAGAGCCTCTCTTCCAAAGGCCAGGGTTCTTTCTCTTTCTTTTTCTTTCTCCTGGTCTTGTTTTTCTTCATTAAAAGAATTTCTGATTTGCTGCCCAGTGAACAGCACCAGCATTTAACATTTTGAATGGTGATGCATCTGCGAACCCATAAAAACAGACCCCCCCCCCAAAAAAAAGATGACTAAGAATAAAATGAGTAATGTACAAATCCCTGCTGAGAAGTTTTGCTCATCTTAAGGAAACTCTTTAAGCTTCAGATGTTTTGCCAAGAGACAAATCTCTGAATTCACTCAAATCGTTTTGCTGTAGGCAAAGGTCTGTGGCAACCTAGGCACGTTCGTGGGGTCACTAGCTTGCCGTTTAAAGACAAAACAAGCGACTGGGCAGGTTACCAGACATACTCTGAGACACAGGGAACGTGAGCGCAAGGGAGGCTTGAACAGGTGTTCAGGGACCTTGGTGCAATGGAATCTGACAAACTTCAGTGGATTGGCATTGCAAAGGGCTCTCTCCTCTTTGAACCCTCTGCACCAGCTGATGACATTCTACCGGGTGCCTTGATGGGAGTTTATCTTTAGCAGAACCTGAATAAATAACTGAAGAATGGACTGTGACTCAGCCTGTCAACACAGTAAAGGTTTTTTAATTGATTAACTGTCGTGCTTTTAAGCGATTAAGCAATTAATTAGCCAATTAAAAATATTACACTATCAATGCAGGCAACGTTTCCAAGGGCCTTTCAGGAAGACAGCGACTCTCAGCTAGATTAGATGGGCAAATTGCTGGTTCTCCAAAATATATCGTCAGGAAAATTTTTGTTTTGCGAAGTAAGAGAGGGCAGTTCTATCTGAACAGCTTGGGGAAATCGGTGCTTTGCATTCTAACCTGCCTTGGGCATAGTATTTTTAAAAAGCTCAGTCTTCCAACACACACCATCAAGAGGAGAAAAAGAACCACACAGTGCTGGAAAAGGGTTTGGAAGTTTTGTCAGGCCTGTGTTGTTTTTTTGAGGGGACGACGACACGTCACTCACACTGGTCACTAGTTGATAATCAGACACAACTCCAAGTGCTGATTATCACAATTAAAATCTGTCACACTTTGGGACCAGAATATTTGAAGGATCTCCTCCTTTTACATGTGCCTGGTCACCCACTGCCATCATCATCCCAGGTCCTGATTAGAGCCTCATGGCACCAGAAGACCACTTGGTTGCGGTACAGAATAGGTACTTCCCAGTAGGGACTCTCAGCTTGTAGAATTTTCCTATTTCAATATACTGGCGGGATCCCTTCTTTTTGGACTCTTGATGTGCTGCCAGCCCCCTTTCAGCTTTGCCATACCTTTGGCTTGGTCAGTGGTGTAGCTAGAGGGGGTGCAAAGTGCGAGGTTTTGAAGGGAGCCTCACCATGGCATGCAAGAAAGCGTATGCCTCTATTTTGCTCCCGCCACCTGGAAAGGCTCTAAAAGGGCTCCCTACTTAATGCTTTGCTCCCCTTCTAGCTATGCCACTGGGTTTGCTTTCTTTCCTTTTTTTATTTTAGCATCCTGTTCTGGCTTTCAGTTTGGCTTTTGAATAGTATTGTTTTATTAGCTGAGTATCAGCTGAGCATTGCTTTAATTAATGTTTACATAATGTTTGTGAGCCATCTGAGGAAGCCTCATGAGGGAATGGAGAGTGGAATAGTATAAATACTTTAAGAGATGACTGAATACGTAAATATGCATGAAATTCTGTGTCTCTTTCCCACCACACGTAACCTATAATGGGCTTCAGAGATCATCAGGGCCAACCATCCAATGAAGGATAATGAGGAATCTACCCAGGACTGGCGTTAGTAGCTGTGGGGCCCAATTGGAAACATATTTTGGGGGCACCAGGTTCACAGCCAATTTCAAAACATAAACAGTATAAACCAATACTACTAACACCAAAGAACTCAGAAGAAAATTAAAATTATTGCTGTTCTCTATAAAACCAGCAATGTGGGGTTAGGTATCCATTGCAATGAGTTGTTGTATTTGACAAGACTAGAGTAAGTTACCCTAGTGCAGTACTCCCTGTGGTAAGGGGTCCCATTGGGAGTATAAGAACATAAGAAGAGCCCCACTGGATCAGGCCATAGGCCCATCTAGTCCAGCTTCCTGTATCTCACAGCGGCCCACCAAATGCCCCAGGGAGCACACCAGATAACAAGAGACCTGCAAGGCTTCCTGGGAATTGTAGTTAAGAACATAAGAACAGCCCCACTGGATCAGGCCTAGGCCCATCTAGTCCAGCTTCCTGTATCTCACAGCGGCCCACCAAATGCCCCAGGGAGCACACCAGATAACAAGAGACCTCATCCTGGTGCCCTCCCCTGCATCTGGCATTCTGACATAACCCGTTTCTAAAATCAGGAGGTTGTGCATGCACATCACGGCTTGTACCCCGTAATGGATTTTTCCTCCAGAAACTTGTCCAATCCCCTTTTAAAGGCGCCTAGGCCACATCCTGTGGCACCACATCCTGTGGCAAAGAGTTCCACAGACCAACCACACGCTGAGTAAAGAAATATTTTCTTTTATGCAGTTGGTCCAATGGCTTAAAGTCGGCCCTGGGTCTACTTCAAGTTGCAGATTTTGAGGGCAGCAAACATTTTAGGGGGCAGATTTTGCTGTTATAGGGCAGCAAGATGGTATTTGTTTAATTACATTTTCAATAGTGATCTTGTGCGTGAACCTTGCACGTTGATTGGAAAACGTATAAATGAGTAGGGAAGAGTGGCACAACCTGGAATGCTTCCCCTTTGAACAAAACAAAACAAAAAAACCCTTACTATGCTATGCTTACTATTACAAGTCATGGTAGGTATTTGCAAGCTCCTGATTTTAGAAGTAGAACTGCCTCAGAGTGCCAGATGCAGGGGAGGGCACCAGGATGCAGGGTGTGTCTTGCTGTCTTGTGTGCTCCCTGAGGTATTTGGTGAGCCACTCTGAGATACAGGAAGCTGGCCTAGATGGGCCTGATCCAGCTGGGCTCTTCTTATGTTCTTAGGCTCCTTGCAAGCCGCTGTGCAACCCAGAAATGTGGGGCTTCTCGATTCCACAAAAAAGCACGATGAACACAATAAGGAGAGGAATGACCAGCTTCTCGCTCAAGCAAGGGGGAAGCTGATCTTTGTGGCTTGCATGGGCAGCAGCTTGGAAGGAAGTGGCAGTGGCGGCAGCAGACCCAGGGCGAAAGGCACTGTGAATCTGCCACCACCGGAGACACCTCACCAGCAGACTCTGATGCAACTCGCATCAGGTGGCCTCATCGGTGGGCAGGTGGTGAATGGAACAGTTTCATTCTGTAGTGGTTCTGGGAGTCAGTTCTGCTGTTGTCGAAGTGAGTGGGAAACGTGGATTCTGGAATATTTTGGAACTGAGCAGAAATGCTACATCTCTCAAGATGCTTTTTGAGGGAGGAGAACAAGAGCTAACAAGAGATTCAACCCCTTCAGAAATGACTCCCCCCGCCACCTCTACCAGCATGTATTTCACTGTAGGCTTTTAAAACCTCCCAGTTGAGGCAAAGAGACTGTTGCTCACCAAATGGACTGCAGACAAAAATTAACCTATGGTCACCAAATTCTAATCCAGAAGACATTCTGGTAATATGGAACCAGGAGATCTGGGGCAGAGTCAGATTCTGTAACCATTCCCAATAATGGCTGGTGTTGGGGAATGAATTTCTGATGTGTCAAAGGGGTAACTTTAATGGTCACAGGACATGGGAAATTCACCACGTGCATTCCCTTGAACTCTCTGGAGGCGTGTTGTGTTGGTATCCTTCAGACTCGGAAGACTATGGTATCGCACTCTGAATAGTGTTCTGGAACAGAGTGTCCTCTCCAGTGCACAAAGCCTGGGTAAAGTAGGTATGGAGGATAGACTGTTTCCCATGTAGCAAATCCCCCCTCTCCACATTGCTGAAATGATCCAATGGAAAGGCAGAAGCCAATACGGTTGGTTCCAGTGACATCGCAGGAGTTGCCAGAACATGACTGTGTTCAGCCATGAACTGTCTTAGGAACTCTGGCTCCAGATTTTGCCTCGAGGTTGTCTCCTGAAGCCTTTTCCATAACTGGATGTAGCCACAAGGCAGTGGAGGTTTAGGATCAGAGTTTTCCTTCTCTCAGATGAGCTGCCTTCCCAGGCTGAGAGTCCCAAAGTACCCCAGCCGCCAGGGGAATCTCCTGTAATTAGAGATGTTTGTTTCCAGGGATTAAGATGGGACTTCAGCCTGTTATTGAACACAATGGGCTGAGTGAAGCAAATAACGGCATTTTCAAAACCTCTACCTATAAAACACAATGCTGCTAATAAATTAAGAATACCCAAGAGTGCACCTTGCACAGCAATGCAAGCATTTGCACCACCATTTGCAAACAAGGACAGTTTAGATTCCTGACGGATGTTTGTGAATGGCCGAAAGGTGTGAGAGTCACCACCTGTCCTGGGTCCTGATTGCACAGTGTACATGCCCTCAGTGCAATCCATGCCCACCCCAGATTAGGAACCAGAGGTTGGGTGCCCTCTGGGTTGTCTGCCCTTCTAATACAGGAATCACACAGAAATTCCTATTCAAGTTTCACTGTTTCTCTAGTTATGGACTGTAGGGGAGAGCACCCTGGCTGCTCCAAGACCTGCGGGGGGGGGGGGGGGAGTGCCCAAAGGTCAGGCAGAGTGACTGTTGGTTGATTATGTTGCTGATTGTGACTGATAATGGCTCTTCTGTGGGTGTATTGATCTGCATGTTACATCATTAATCGCCTTCAGCTTTGAGCAAGCTTCTCAGGTGCTAAATGGCTAACCTCTCCCTTGGATTCTAGCATTAAGAAACAAACAAACAAAAAACCCACAAACCATTTCTTAGCATTCCACAGGATTGTGAGATATTGGGGAGGCAGGCTGCATGTTTTGTTTTTTTCTTAATTCTGGAGATAATTATCTTCAGTCTCTGCTTTAATTATTGTGAGTTGGAAGTGGGGGAATTTTGGGTTCTGTCTTCATCTTGCAATAATAGTTGCAGGTGCATTCAAGCTGCAATCCAAAACACACTTAGGGCCCAATCCTATCCAATTTTCCAGTGCCGGTGCAGCTGTGCCAATGGGGCATGCACTGCATCTTGTGGTGGGGCAGCAGTCACAGAGGCCTCCTTAAGGTATGGGAACATCTGTTCCCTTATCTTGGGGTTGCATTGTGGCTGCACCTGTGCTGGAAAATTGAATAGGATGGCACCCTTAGCTGGGAGGAAGTCCCAATGAACTCAGTAGGACTTCTGAATTGACCTGCAATCAGATTGTACTGTATTTGAGTTTCACCAGATCAAACACAGGTGGTTGATCAAGGTGCACATCAAGCCAAATCACTATTTTAGCAGAGATTTCTGGATCTATAAGACAGTGGTTCTCGCACATTTAGCACCAGGACCCACTTTTTAGAATGAGAATCTGGCAGGACCCACCGGAAGTGATGTCATGACTGGAAGTGATGTCATCAAGCAGGAAAATTTTGGATAATCCTAGGCTGCAATCCTACCCACACTTACCCAGGAGTAAGTCACATTTACTATCATTGTTAAAAGAATATACACAGTAGCTTGTTAAAATTACAGGTCTGTAACATTTCCTCAAATACCATGGGAGCATCAAGTCTAAAAAAATATTTAAAAACATATTGAAATGAACGGGGACCCACACTTTGAGAAACACTGCTATAAGATATTTGCTGGAAATCATGCAAATCTATTTGGTATTCCTGGCCACCATACAAAACATCTTGCCTTCATTTCTACTCCCCAATGTATCCCACATGAAGCTCTTCCAAAGTTGTCAAGTGGCAGTATAATTACTCAGAAGCCGCCCATTACACAACCCGGATGCACAAGTTCACAGTGCTGATTGTAAAAAGGGACCAAGTGGCTGCTTGTGCTGTCAGTATATGAATAGTCCTTGAGGGCAACTTCACACACCTGGGTCAATACAGGGCTCCAACACTCAAGCTGGAACAGCTGAGAAAGCGAACAGGTTCCAGCTGTTTCTCAGGCCGATCCTCAGCTGCTACAAGGAAATATGAGAGGCCACCTGCATTTGTATGCGCTGTTGTCATCTTATATTCAGTGTCCTAAGTGTTGTCTGTGAGGGAGAAGAGCTCAGTGTTGTATTCAAGCTGCAGCTGTCAAAGAAATTCCCTTTGATGGACTCAGAGAATAGAAACTAGGGGCTGGTGGTCATGGAGGAGGGTGAGTTTTCTTCCACACAAATACTGACTGAATTTCTTCAATTTTTCCTTGACTGCCCATGCACTCCATCCTGTATTCACCTCAGCCTGGAATGACTCCAGAGGGGAGGGACCCTTTGCAAGCTGCGGTGAGGCTCCCTGCAAAAGTTAGTGCTCTGCACCCCCTCCAACTACACCACTGGCTAAGCAGCATTATATTAACTGCACCGTTAATGTCAGCAGGCCTTTAGTCAGAATTCCAGAAGTGAGTGGGCAACTATATTTTCAGGGTGGGCAATTATGTTGGGTATATATACTGGTGTGCAAAATTAAAGAATAAGTATGGAGTATCAAAGGATTAGTATGGAGTATCAAAGACCCGTAAATGCCAGGGTGGGAAAACTGCTGATTCAGTGTAGGCAAAGCCACCCTGACCTCCCTCTAGCTATGGCCCTGCTGGAAAGTCATCATCAACATAACTAGCACCAACTCTGTATTTCTGTAACAATTTTTCCTTCCCCTGTTTCCTTACTGATCTATTTCAGCTTATCCAATTGAGCTTATGTTGTTGTAATGGAAATGCGTAAGATCCCTTGAGCAGACAGGGTGTGGTGTCAACAGTGGCCCCTTGCTCTGGTAGGCAAGCATAGGGTTAACAGCTGCAGCCACTAGAGGTAACCAGGTCATCAAGGGATAAAAGCATCACCTGAAGAAGGGAGAGTGTGGTGGGTGTAGAAGGAAGGGGTTTGGAGAGATTGAGAGAGCAGAAGGAAGGAAGGAGCAGAAGGAAGGAAGGAAGGAAGGAAGGAAGGAGAGAAGAGAAGAGAAGAGAAGAGAAGAGAGAACAAAACTGATGGATTAATCGACTGAGGAACTAATGTACTGGCTGATGGACTATGGGACCTGCTGACTGACTGATGGACTGACTAATGGGTGAATGGACTTCTGAGGATTGCTGGAACAGAAACTGCTGGAGACACTGGAGATTGGTGTGGCTGCTACTCCCTTAGGCCTGCTGAGGACCTAGTTGTTGCTGTGGTGGCTGGAGAAGCTGCTGGCAGGAGAGGGGAGGAAGGAGGACCTCTGCAGGTTGAACAGGCGAGCTACCCTGGTGGTGGGGTCCAGCAGTGCAGAACTACGGCTGTTGTTGGGGACCGCAGGGGAGATAATTAGCTTAAAGTGGACATAGGTTCTCTAGGTGATGCTTGGACTGGGAATTTGGCAAAACAGTTATACCGAGAAGCTCGGTATGTTCAGAAGATACGTTCAGAAGATACATCTTCTAGTCAACCTGGAGTCTCAACAGCACAAAAATAGTGAAGAAACCCCACTTGGAACTCAAGAAGTTGAATTATATACCCATGGATTTCTATGGGAAATCCATTGTGGCCCTTTGGTGTTCTTGAAGACTACAAAGCCCATCATGTAGCATAACTGGTTGAATCAGACTTCCATGACATTAAGCATAGGTACTACCACAGCATGAATGGACATAACTGTAATTCATGGGAGCAACGTTAGAGTTGGGATTCTGCATACCAGTTTTGGTGCATGAATTCAACTTTAAGTGGATGTTGGTGGCCAGTTGATGTGGCACTTTGTTTTAAACCAGTCATGCGCCTTCCTAATAAAGAAAGGAGCGAGAAGGACTTTCTGTGTTCCCTCTTGGAGTTAAATCACTGGCAAGGGAGAAGCACAGTGGAACATGTTTTCGAATGTGTGCCTGGTCGAGAAATTGCAAGCTCCGAGTCGTGCTTTGATTATAGAGACAGTTGTCCTAATAAGAAGTAATAATAATTAGCAAGGAAAGTTTATGTCTGTGCCCTGGACTGCCCGGCACGTGGCTCTCTTCTGCAGGGAGCCATCTGCCCTGGCTGCGAATCACATCTGATTACAGCTCTATACAGGGTACGCAAGCAAAGTGTATAGAAGATTCTGCCCAAGGCTGCAAACTTGTCAGAGTTCATAAGCTTGGCACAGCGTTCCAGGCCTTTGTGGCTCTGCTTGAGCTCTGGAAGTAAATAACTAAGGTGGCATATGTTTGTGCCAGTGGTATTTTTCACCCCTTGGAGGCAGCAAAGAAAAGTGCCATGTTCTGATATCAAGGAACAAAAGCCAAGGAATGCACGCTTCCTTGACTTTCACAAGTGTGGGGACTCAGAAGAGAGGTCACATTTCAGTGGTGCAGTTGTGCATGCTTCCGCATGTTGAACAGCCAGCTAAAAGGTTCCTCTCCAGCTAAAAGGAGCTCAGGCCTTCCCAGGCTGGGAAGCAGGTTGTGTCTGTTGTCTTGTATGCTCCCTTAAGCATTTGGGGGGCCACTGTGAGATACAGGAAGCTGGACTAGATGGGCCTTTGGCCTGACCCAGTGGGGCTGTTCTTATGTTCTTAACTACAATTCCCAGGAAGCCTTGCAGGTCTCTTGTTATCTGGTGTGCTCCCTGGGGCATTTGGTGGGCCGCTGTGAGATACAGGAATCTGGACTAGATGGGCCTATGGCCTGATCCAGTGGGGCGGTTCTTATGTTCTTGACTACAATTCCCAGGAAGCCTTGCAGGTCTCTTGTTATCTGGTGTGCTCCCTGGGGCATTTGGTGGGCCGCTGTGAGATACAGGAAGCTGGACTAGATGGGCCTATGGCTTGATCCAGTGGGGCTGTTCTTATGTTATTAAATTACAATTCCCAGGAGGCCTTGCAGGTCTTCTTGTTGTCTGGTGTGCTCCCTGGGGCATTTGGTGGGCCACTGTGAGATACAGGAAGCTGGACTAGATGGGCCTATGGCCTGACCCAGTGGGGCTCTTCTTACATTCTTATCTACTACTTGTCATAGATCAGAGGGCTGCAGCCATTCTGTAGCTGCCACTGTTGGGGGTCAGAAAACTTTTGGCCATCTTTTGGAAATTACACCAGACATCTCCCATTAGCATTTACTTATTTTCTGCTCACCTCCTGTATATGGTTCTTATGGCATAGTGCAAATTCCTAGGCAAATCTTGTTCCTTTAATAAGAGGCTCAGACATCCATGCTGTTAAGCGGCTCATGCATCCATGCAACTTGCTTCTTGCACATTTGGACTGTGAGGAGAGGGAGAACATATGGTGAAATTATCTGTATTTAGCTTCCCCTGAACGATGTACACAAAGCACCTGGGTGACAGCTACGCCCACAGCAGGTGATATATGTGCGCAACTGTCAGTCCTGCTTCCACTCACATTTGCAAAACCTATATTTTGAGAACAGAGCAGGATCAAGGAGATTTTAAGGAAATTACACAGCTTTTTCCTGTCCACAAGCAAGACTTGCCTGGCCTTGGCCATTAATGTTGCCTCTGCTTTTGATTGCATCTTCCAAGTTTTTGATTGCATCTGCATTGCTTCTCTTTCAAAACACCCACACTGGAATGCTTAATTTCACCTGAGTCATGCACCATCAAGCACATTATAAGGTGAAGACGTTGACTTAGTTCTCTCGCTTGAGATGGCCAGCTGTGTCTGGGCTGTACTGCTTCAGACTTAGGCCTGCCTAATGAACAGTGGGGTGGCAAAGCCATCCTGGGTGCAGGGTTGGTGAGAAGTGCACTGCTTGCCTGCTGCCTACACCCCATTACCCAGCCTGATTCCACAGCTATCACTACTACTTCTGCTTCTCGTCTCCATGTGGAAGAGGAAGTCTGGAGTAGAGGAGAGTGGTGGGAGTCTAGAGTGGCTCCCGGATGATGCTCTTCCCTAGAGTATCTTCCGGGAGATGCTCTAGACCAGGGGTGTCCAAAGTTTTCGGCAGGAGGGCCACATCATCTTTCTGACACTGTGTCGGGGGCTGGGGACAAAAAGAATTTACATTTAAGATTTGAATTAATTTACATAAGTTTACATAAATTAATATACTAGAGGTGGAACTTATATGAATGAACGTCTTGCAATAGCTCAAGGCCTATGAAAGTCCTTGCAGAAAGCAAGGCTGGCCTTTCCTTTGCTGCCGCTACTGCATCACAGACATGAAACAGCAAGCAGTGGAGGGAACCCTCATCCCACAGCTAACATGAGAGGTCAAACAGTCGCCCTCACGCTGAGAGCAGTTGCGTCGGGCTAGTGCAGGCTCCAGCAAGTCTCTGAAGGGCCAGAGGCTCATTGGAGACTGGGGTCTCCATGAGGGCCGCATTGAGTGTCCTCGAGGGCTGCAAGTGGCCTCAGGGCCGGGGTTTGGGCACCCCTGCTCTAGACTCCCACCACTCCTCTCTACCCCAGACCTCCTCTTCTTCATGGAGAAGAGATGCAGAAGTTGTAAGGGCGGTAGCATAGCTATAGGGGGTGGTGCTGTAAGTACTGCAGGTGTTGCAACATACTGTGTGAGTGGCCCCTTCCACTCAATGTCCGAAACCATTATGGGCAGTGAAATTCAATGGACAGGAGACACAACAGCTGCATTTGGTGATGGGCCTGGCTGATGCAACAAGCCTCCGTTCTCCTTGTGGTGGTGAACCTGGATCTGTGTTGTACCATTAGAACTGCAAAAGGGGTGGGCTCAAATGACAATGCTTCTTCATTTTTTTAAAACCTACCTGCCATAGAAAATTCATGCCGGGGGGAGGGGTTCTAGCCTAGCCTCACAGGGCGTGCATGGATTTTTTTTTTTTTAAATAGAGGAATATTCCATTGTGTGAGCTCCCACCTGAAGTCTAAGTGGTGCAGCCCAGGTACAGGTTTAACAATCCTGAGAATTAGGCTTTTGCATCTGCTTTTGCTGAGGGAAGCAGAGGCAGGATCTCCTTGGCTTCCAATGGAAAGGCCACTGTTTCTTTCCGAAGCTTGCCTGGTGTCTGTTAACAGCCAGCCAGCCTGAGCTCTGTTTGGCGTTGCATCGAGAAGGTGCTGCTTCCTCTCTGCCTTTTCTCTCTGGTACTGCAATGCAGTGCCACACAGAGCAGAATTCCAAGAGTTCCTACAGAGGGGACTGCAGTTTGCTTTGGGGCCTTTCCAGAAGATCTTCCTTTGGAAAACAAATATGTGGGTGTCACTCCTCGGTTGCAATGGATCAAAAACCACTGCTGCTTAAGGTAGCTTTTCTGTTGCAAGGATTTTTCATTTTCCTTGCACTCAGGCCACAGTGGTAGCTTGTTCTGGGGAGATTTGGCCTGATCCAAAGTGTTCTGCAGTGCACTGGGACTTATGAGTTCCCCACTTTGTCACTGCAAGAACCTGCTCCTCCAGGTGGTCCTAGATCTCTCGAACATCCAGCCTAGCCAGGAAGCTGACTTGAAGTGGTGGGTTGGAGGGGAGCAGATGAGCAGGAGTGAGATGAGGACTGGGCTGCTACTATTGCCAGCAATGCCATACTGTTTTGATTGCTTGCTTCCACGAACACTCGGAACAGGATTGTTTCGCTGCCTCTGTGCAATGAAGGCAGAGCTACTCCTCCACACTCCTTACCTCAGTTTTGCTGCTTCCTCCCCTGCCATTTCAAGTGGACAGGCCAGGTAGAACATGCTAGGAGCCGAACACCATTCTCTTCAAGCTGCACAGCTGTGCAGTTCAAACTCCATCACAGGTGAGCTCCGTGCACTCAGACCTTGGCATTCCTGGAAGTCTGGCCATGACATTTGACATCATTGCCAGGAAACTGCCAAGATTTTATTGCCACACACACACACACACACACACACACACACAATGGGTGGGTTTATCTGACCTAGAGCAGTGATTTTCAATCAGTGTCACAGCACATTGGTGTACCATGTATGGTCCACAGGTGTGCTGAGTTTGGGGGAGGGTCATTTATGATGAAGGCCATAAGGAGATGTAAGCTCCTCACCCCAGTTGCGTCACTAGGATTCGTGTCACCTGGTGCGGGAGGCCTGCGCCTCACCCCATGCAGTGGGTGGGGCAACACCCCAGGTGGTGGGCATGGTGATGTACCATCGCCCAGCCCCACTGGTTTTTTGGGTGTAGCTTTTGTTAGAACACAGATATTTCAATGTGGTTCGTTTCACTGCATTCTGCATGAAATTACACATTGATTGATATATAACATGATGGGATTATTCCTCTAAATTCTGATTTTAGTGATTTTGAAAACTTGTAGAGTCTCTCATACACACACCCGTGTCAACTTACTAACACCTTATTGCAGCAGTTCTCAAACTTTTAGCACTGGGACCCACTTTTTAGAAAGACAGTCTGTCCAGGACCCATTGGAAGTGATGTCATGGCCAGAAGTGACATCATCAAGCCAATTAAAATAATTAAATTAAAATAAAAGAAATAATTAAATAAGGGAAGCCAGTTCTGTTCCACCAAGTGAATCTACTCTGAAGTAAGTCCTATTATGGTCAATGGGGCTTACTCTGAGGAAAGTATGGGTGGGATTGCAGCCTGTGAGCCCAATCCTGTGCATGTCTACACTGAAGTAAGTCCCATAGTGGTCAATGGGGCTTACTCCCAGGAAAGTGTAGGTAGGATTGCAGCCTGTGACCCCAAGCGTATGCATGTCTACTCTGAAGTAAGTCTTGTTGTCTGGTGTGTTCTTGTTGTCTGGTGTGCTCCCTGGGGCATTTGGTGGGCCGCTGTGAGATGCAGGAAGCTGGACTGGATGGGCCTATGGCCTGGTCCAGTGGGGCTGTTCTTATGTTCTTAACTACAATTCCCAGGAAGCCTTGCAGGTCTCTTGTTGTCTGGTGTGCTCCCTGGGGCATTTGGTGGGCCATTGTGAGATACAGGAAGCTGGACTAGATGGGCCTATGGCCTGATCCAGCGGGGCTGTTCTTAACTACAATTCCCAGGAGGCCTTGCAGGTCTCTTGTTATCAGGTGTGCTCCCTGGGGCATTTGGTGGGCCGCTGTGAGATGCAGGAAGCTGGACTGGATGGGCCTATGGCCTGATCCAGCGGGGCTGTTCTTAACTACAATTCCCAGGAGGCCTTGCAGGTCTCTTGTTATCAGGCGTGCTCCCTGGGGCATTTGGTGGGCCATTGTGAGATACAGGAAGCTGGACTAGATGGGCCTATGGCCCGATCCAGCGGGGCTGTTCTTATGTTCTTATGTCCCATAGTAGTCAATGGAGCTTACTCTGAAGTCTGCCTGAAATAACAAACCCCCAAGAAGAATCAGTGAGATTTCCAGCCCTCCCCAGTGCCCAGTTTAAAGTTTTTCTATTTCAAGCATATCAAGATAAAGACCCACCTGGCTTTGCAAGTGCAAAATAGAAAACGTTCCACGTATCAGTTCAAGTCTCCTTTTTAGTGTGGGGGGGCTGCCTTCTGGAGCATTTGTTGCTCTCTGGTTCCATCGGATCGGGACCATTCTGGTGCCCTCACATTCCCCTTTGCCTGGCCTGACCACCAGCCAAGGCATGTCTGCCTACTCATGAGTAAATGCGACCATGAGGTTACTTTGCTTTCCATAGGGCTCGATACATTCACAGCTGGGGGGGAGGGACCTCTTTCTTGGGTGTTTTTGGGCGCTGCATTCATTGGATCAGGACCATTCTGACATTGATTGGAGCAGTCTCTGCCTTCCCTTTCCGACGGACTAAGGCAAGTTTGCCTACTTGCGAGTAAATGCAGCCACGTGGCTTTGTTTTGGGCTCAGACTCGCAGCTGGGAGGGATCCGTGCATTTTTTCCTTCTGGTTTTTTGGCCATAACTTTTGAAGGAAAGGAGCTATTTCACTCTGGCTTTTTGCATTGCATTCCGCTGGACATTCCGCATCCAATGGTGTTTGGCATGACGTGGTATCTCCTAAAGCTGTGATTTTAGCATGTCAACCCCCAGGGCGCGTCACCAGGTGCGGCCCACCCCCCCGCACCTCCCTAGTGATGCCACTGCCTCACCCTCAGTTTGGTGTGCCTTGTCAATTGCCAAAAAACTGATGGTGTCCCTTGACAATTTTAGCACCTTGTCAGTGTGCCACGAGAGGAAAAAGATTGAAAATTGTTGTTCTAGAGCGTCAGCCCTTGATATTTAAGCAAAAACTTGGTCTAGCTGCCTGCCAAGTCAACTGTGTGCAGACCAAAATGGAGGACTGCTGACCCACTGATAAGCTAGGCAGGTTTATCACCAAGGTTCCCATGGACCCCCTGCCCTGACTGCAAAATGCCACCGTCATTTACCGAAGGAAAAATGGGAAAGGACCAGTAGTTCAGGCTGCTAAGGAAAGAAAAAAATAAAAGATCATTATCTTATATAGAAAATAAGTTGAATTGCATGTTGTCATGGCTACAGAGTTGTCCTGATGCCACCACTAAGAACACATAAGTTCCTTCTCTTCTGAACCTGCTATTAGTGTTCATCATTTTCTTCCCTAGTTACAAATAAATTGAAGGGAAAGGCGGTGTTTCCCAGGGTGCTTTAATCACCTGTCTGATACCTCTTGGTTGCATTTGTCCAATAATGCTATTTTTATTCTGGATTCATTAACCTAGGATAACTACCTCCCCTTTGTTCTCGTTCCCTCCCCCCTGCCCCATCACTACTGTGGATTAATATAATTCTTCCCAGTACCAGCAGAGAATACTAACAAACTCACTCAACTCCATTTTGCCAACGCTCAAAATGGGGCCCACCATGAGGAACCATGGGAGTTGGCGTTTTGCCTCACCGCCTCATGGAATGCAGCTCCTTGGTTCTGCCATGGAGACGCAAACAAAGTCTGGGCAGCTTTATTGGCTACCTTGGTGTATTCTCCCAGAAGCAAATGCCTTCTCTCAGCCACCCATTAGGTCAGCCTGGGATTAGCTGGTTATTTATTTATTTATTTTATTTATATCCCGCCTTTCTCCCCGAAGAGACCCAGTAATTGGTAGAAGGCCAACTAGGGTTGTTTTGGTCACTCACCCAATTGGCCAGAACAAGGGATCTGGACTGCAAAGCCACTTTGTCTGGGCCCTGATGGTCTTACTACGCTTCGACCACTACCTAGTTCAAAATTGCCACTAATTTAATTGTAATGGCAAAGGGGAACGGGACGTCACATATTTCATGTAAGAATACTATATAGTGCCCTTTATGTGCATGCACTTTACAGAGACCAAGGTCCCGGCTTACAGTTTATAATTCAACATTGCAGTCAACAGTGGAAGGGGAAGGAGGTGGAGACAGGGGCAGATTGGCATTTATTTCATCCAGATGGTGGAGTATGTATGGGAGAAGGAAATGGCAGATGATGGAGGAGGCTTAAGGAGACCTTAGGAGGAGACCTTAAGGAAACTGTGGTGTTGAAAGGCGCTGAGAAAGGAAGACAAACTTTCCCAACCACAATATCTCATCACAAACCCAGGCTTATTGCTCCTTTGTCAAGAGGCTTCTTAGTCCCATTGTGAGAGATGTTGTAAAAGAATGACCTGTGAACTAGCATGTCACCAATTTAAATTTCACTTCACCCATGGTCCTTCTAGTCCAGGATGGATATTCTGACTGGCAGCTGCTCTCCAGGATCTCAGACAGAGACTTTCCCATCACATTCTATCTGACTCTTTTAACTGGAGATGTAGGGACTGAATCTGGAGCCGTCCACTTGCACAACATGAGCTCTATCACAGAACCGTTGGTTCTCCCCAAGAATGTTCCCGGTTTTTTTCTGAGTCAGGGCTGGGGATTCACTGGGTAAAGCTGTTGTCCTGTCCACTGCAAGTAGATGATGCCACTCCGTTGACCAGGCAGAAGCAGAAGGCTGGATCAGGCCTAGCCAACCCAGAGATTTCATTCACCTGTCAATCTCAGGGGCTGAAGCCAACCACACCAGTTAATCTTGCATCCCCATGTTTCGTTCAGTGAGCTTAATTTGCTAAGTCAGGGATTTATAAAGATATGTATGAACTTGTATGGAGAGGAAAAACATACTCCCTCCCTCCCCCAACAAATGTGTTTAGTCTGCCTCAGCCGTGTCTTAATCTATTAGGCAACAAAATTCTCCTTGTGATCTGCTGTTTTGATAATGTGAACTAAAATAGCCCCCTTTCCTAGGGAATATTTTTGAATGCTTGATCTGCCAAAGGCAGAATTAAAAAAAAAAAATCTTCAACCAACATTTACTTTCTGAATTATGCATGATTCACCAAAACACTTGCTCTTGGCAGTTGCTACCAAGGCACTTCTCTTTGAGTGTGTTTTTCCTTCTTTTTCATAAAATTAAAAGTGAGTTGGACAAATGAATAAAGAGGATGTAGGGTTGGAAAAGAATTTCTCCAAGTGTGTGTGTGTGTGTGGGCTCTTTCCAGGATGGGCAACGCATTTCCGAGTGGAGGCGGATCGCGTCGACTGAACGGGTGAGAGGAAAATAGAACAGGAAGACAGTTTTTCTTTTAAACAATTAAGGCTGAAAAATAGCTAATTGCTGTGATTTCTGGCATCATGGTTTATCTTTGACAGACTGTTGAAATCGCAGATGCTTACATTAAAGCAGGCCTGGACGACTTGTGACCCACCAGCCATGTGTGGTGGCCTCCATATGCCTGACTTCCCTCCCCTGTTTTTGGCAGCCGCAAGCAGGCAGCAAAAGCAGGACATTGTCCAGCCTCTGGTTGGCTTGTGGTCAGCATTCGGCTTGGCAAGTCTCACATTGCCAGTTGTGGTTCTTTGTTCACTGGCGCTATTGAGAGGTTGGTTTGCAGCACCTGGAGACACCTAGTGGCTGAATGTTACTGTTGCAAGCTTTATACTATGTATATGTTGTCCTGTGGCAGGGAAATTAACTATTTCTTGGTTGGTGACTTTTCATTTGTATGCTGTTCTTCTGGATCAGGACTCGATTGCTTCAATAGTTTCCCATTCAGGCATTGTGCAGGCCCTGAACTTCTTCACTTCAGCCATCTAACTGTACCGGGCACCTTTTGACCAATGACTGACCTGTGCACATTTTTTTGTTAGTGAAATTTGATGCTTGATTGGAATAAACAAAAGCAAGTGAATGGGCTGCTGTCATGGTTGCTTTTTCATACTGCTTCATTGCCGCAGTCCGTGGAGCTGTTGTTGCTTCACTTTTATTGGTCAGGACTTCTTTCTTCATTGCGATCTTAGCCAATCAGGGATGATGTCGTAAACAAGACATGACAACACCTTGCAGCTAGTCAAAGTTGGCTACATTCTGATGGCACTGAAGGCAAACAATCCTGATTGAGAGTGTGGGCAATACGTTCTGGACTGGCTAGGTGGATGATCCTAACCAATCAGCAATATGAAGGCACTTGAAGCCTTCTGAATGCTTGATGGCATTAGCCTTTGTGCAGTGAGTCCCCCTCTCCCGACTGGCAGAAGGATTTCAGTGTTGTCCAAAGGATGTTCAAATGTTGCTGCTCAACACTGAATGTTCAAATATTCACAAAAATCACCCCTGCTTTCAACCCAGCCTTATAAGACCATGCTCTTGTCCATAGGCAATGCGGCTTTAAGTCCTAGCCCACACAACTAGCACAGACCTGAAACAGCACCATTTCAGCTCAAAATAGCAAGCTCAAGGCGGAGAAATTTTGCTTTTGCTAAAGGCAAACAGAGTTGCTAAGAAACGACTGTCGCAGGGATGGAAACCCACAAAAGGGTTGACAGTTGCCAACCGGTGCTTGCTGGATTGAGTGGTCTGCAACAAACATGACTATAGAGACAGGCAGAGGAACTCCTTCTATAGAGAGCCTGGCCATGCCAGATTCCATGGAAGATCCTCCCGTGCCGTTGGATCTCCAGTGGAGGCCAGCACTCTCGATGTGCAGTGGAGAAAGAGAAGGGAAAACAGAGCTGTGAGCACTGTAGGAATGGAACAAAGCAATACCAGAACACTCCTTTGCCAGATCGGTCAGCAGTGACTGAAGGTTAGTGGACCACTATTCTGTTTGCAAGTCCTTCAGAGCATTGCAGTTTCATCAGTAATGGGGGAAGGGAGAATGTAAGGCTTTCATTCCTATGGTGGTGTGTTGTAATACTAATCCCTGGCACGGTTTGCAACACTTAAAGTGGCTAAATGTATTCATTTATTAGATCTTTAACTCCTATGATGCTGAAGGTTTCGTAACCATTTTTTCCACAAACAGCAAGCAACAAATATCAATAGAAAATATGAATACCCGACCTGTCATGACTTAATCTTGAAAACTCATAACCTGCTTGTATTAAAATGTCCAGTGGAACTGTGGAGAAGCTACCAGAGAAGAATCTCAGCTTGATTGCCTCCACCAGCTAGAGGGCAAAGCGGGTTGATCTAAGCCAGCTTTTCTCAATCCGTGGTTCTCACACCACTGGTGGTCCTTAAGGTGGTATTGGGTGGTACCATATATGGGTCCCCCCGGCCCCTGCTGCAAGACCAGCAATGCAGTGCAACAAGCAGCAGTGGGGAGGATGCACTTTCTTGGATATTCTGGGCACAAGACAAGATGTAACCCTACAAGGAAGGATCTTCACCAGTCTCTGAAATCTTCTCACTTGGAATTTTCGTCAGTGCTAAAATGCATCTTTTGCATCAGACACTCCTAGGATCAATCTCATTCCCAGGGTGGCATCTCTGTGTAGGGCTAGGAAATGCCCCCTGTCTGAAACCAGCAGTCCAGGCAGGGGTCTTTCCCAGCCCTTCTTGGAGAAGCCAGTGACTAAATGTAGGACCTTCTGTGTGCTTCCACTGAGCTACAGTTGCCAGCCTCTGACTGTAGTTGTAATGATGACCAGGCCCCTGCGTCTCCATGATCTTCTGGGTTTGCACAACAGATTAGTATGCCTGTGTATGTTACAGTCATTGTCCTGGGTGTTTCTGCAGGCTGACTTAATTTAAAGCAGCTCTATTTCCCCTGAGAGGTGACTTCATTTCAAACAGCATAAAGGGAGTTTCTGGCTATTAGAGCCCAAGAGACAATATTCAAATACTGAAAAGTATTAGTGAAAGGGTTGCTTCTCACAAGCAGGTTGAAGTGACTCTCACAAAGCTTTGATGGTGCTGGGGACGCCATGGGAACCTTACTGCTCAGGGCCTTGCACTAGAACTCATCAACTGGCTATTGCAAACCATTACATCAAACATGTCCAGTAGGTTGAGAAGACCCAGAGAGACCAAAAGGTATAGGACACAGTACAAGTCCTGCTCAGCTTCTGGGTTTTTGGCTGTCAGCAAACTGAGATGAGCTTTTCAAGGATCTCCTCTCGAAAGTCAGAAAAGCTGGATTCTGCTGTGGACTTTGTGGGTCTAATGATGATTCCAATATGTAGCATGGATACAGCCCATTTTTCAGTGTTCAAAAAAGACTTTTTTACATCTTTCCTGTTTTGTGAGGTAAGGGAACATTTGCTCCCTTATCTTGAGGAGGCCTCTGTGACTGTCCCCACACTACAGAATGCAGCGCACATCCTGTTGGCATGGCAACATTGACCCTGGAAAGTTGGATAGGATTGGGCCCTTAGTGTGTTTGTGGTGAGAATTTAACAGGCTCTTAACGACTAAGGGCCCAATCCTATCCAACTTTCCAGCACCAGTGCAACCGCAATGCAGCCCCAGGGCAAGGTAACAAATGTTCCCATACCTTGAGGAAGCCTCTGTGACTTTACCCCCAACACAGGAAGCAGTGCTTCCCCCATAGGCACAGCAGATAGGACAAATTGGATAGGATTGGGCCCTAAGTGGTGTAATGTATGTTAGTAAGTTCTATGAATGAACCATATTGAAAAGCAGCCCCCCGGTCTTCAGATTTCTCCCTTGTTACCCTGGTCTTTCCTCCTTTCTCTCTGCCTGATATACAAGTTACTCAGTTCTCTTTCCCAAGCATGCTAAAGTGGTGGCTGAAGAGAGATGGACTGTTTTTTTTGTGCCTAATATTTAATATCCCACCAGGTGCACTGAAGGATTCTCAAAAGTGTCTTGGAATGGAGGGGATCCAATAATGATGGTGGTGGCAATAATATAAATATAGGCAAAAACTATAAACAGGTTAGAGATTAATCAGATCAACAAACAGTCAGTAAAAATAATCTCACACTCCAATCCTGAAGGCCTCCCTGAATGTTGCAAAGCAAAACATCTAATGTTGAAAGGCTGAATGGCAATCGGCCAGATGGATTGACAGGCAAAGGAAAGGACTTCTGCTTCCCTAAACACACTGTGAAGGTGTGGCATTCACTGCCTGCGTCTGCTGAGGCTCACTAAGTTAGTCCTCCCTCCCTCCTGCCCCTGTAGCTACTGCTTCCATGTTCCAAAGCAGTGTTGCCTTGAAGGCCAGAGCCTGGGTAAATAGCAAAGAAAGGGCGATGACCTCTTCTTGTCTTATCGGTGTCTTATTTGTGGACTTCCCAGGAGCAAGTGGCTGGCCATGTAAACTAGGATGTCTTGTTCTGAGCCAGCAGGAGTTGTACAGTGATGTCTGTGGGTCAGGAGGATCTTAGCACCAACAAGTAGGCGATCTGCCTTTCAATCCAAAGAAGCCCAGTTCTCTCAACAGCAGAAGACAGAAGATGAACAGCCTGGTTGCGCTTAGTCAGTTGAAACAGACAGTTCTGGATGAGAAGGACTCAGTGTTAAGGCGGCTTTCTCTGACCATATATGTATGCTTATAATGCTTGATGATCTAGGCAAGGCATCCCTCATAGCTTACCATTAAACGTTATTAAGAATAAAGGTCTGCTGTCGGGTTTGGAACATGCAGATTTAACTCACCGCAGGCTCTGAACCCAGGATGGAGGGCAAGACCTGAGCCCCTGAACACAACTGGAGGTGTTCTCCTGTCATGTCCGGGACACTTTCTGAGGCCCACAGAGGCTGCACACGGCCTCTGATGACCTCAAAATACATCCACACATGACCAGAGAACATCTCTGCTTGCATCCAGAGGTCATATTGGACCGGATCCACGGAGTCACTTATCTACAAGTTTTGGTATCTGCCGAGGGTCCAGGAACAGATCCCCCATGAATACCTAGGTCCAACTGTATATATAAGCTGCTTTTCCATATGGCGATTTATATTACTAAATACATAAATAGTTTCCGGTGCCCAAAGGGTTCACAGTTTAGAAAGGTGCAGAAAAAACTCCAGCAAGTGGCCCTGAGAGAAGGCACTATGCTGTATTGAGGTGAATAAGGACCGCAGCTGCCCCTGCTCAATAGAAGCGGTGTACCATCTACAAAGTGCCTTTGCTTGTGCCCAGTGAGCAGGGCTAACTCACTGCGCCCTCATCGTCTCTGTTACTATTAACGTCTCTCATCTGCATTTCAGCTGCCTTCGCCTTGATTTTCTCCTTTTCCCTCGTCACCACTTGAAGTTGAAATGAGGCTCCAGGCCAGAGCTGTCCACTCTCGCTGTCTCTGGGGCTGAGAATAGCGAGGAAATGGCTCTCAGGCCTTGCAGGGGCGGGGAGGGGAAGCAGCGCAAGCGAGTCTCGTCTTCTGCCTCTGACCTGCTTACTCTGCTCTCTTTCACGGAGGCTCTTACCCTTTCCTTAGACGCACAGCTGAAGCAAATGCCCCTCTTTCCTGCATGCCCAGGTCAACTGTCCCAAAAGAGTGGATAGGGAGATGCTCTTTACACTCTCACATAACACCAGAACCAGGGGACATCCACTAAAATTGAGTGTTGGAAGAGTTAGAACAGACAAGAGAAAATATTTCTTTACTCAGCGTGTGGTTGGTCTGTGGAACTCCTTGCCACAGGATGTGGTGACGGCATCTGGCCTGGACGCCTTTAAAAGGGGATTGGACAAGTTTCTGGAGGAAAAATCCATTACAGGGTACAAGCCATGATGTGTATGTGCAACCTCCTGATTTTAGAAATGGGCTATGTCAAATGCAAGGGAGGGCACCAGGATGCAGGTCTCTTGTTATCTGGTTTGCTCCTTGGGGCATTTGGTGGGCCGCTGTGAGATACAGGAAGCTGGACTAGATGGGCCTATGGCCTGATCCAGTGGGGCTGTTCTTATGGCTCTCTCCAGTTCTAGCTCAGCCTGATGCTACACTTGGTCTCTTTATGGTGGATTTTTTCATAGCTCTATTCCACTGCAGGCCCTAGGAGTCCACTGCTTGAGACCATTTTCCTTGATAAAGATACCACCAAAATGCATGGGGAACATCAATCCTTAGAGCTGTCTTTTTGGTGTGTGCTTTGGGGATTTTACCAGGCAGTACCTGTGTGTTTGGATTCTAGTCTCTGCTCCCAGAAGAAGGAACAACCTGTGCTTTATTATGCGACAAACGAGAGCCCCAGGACGCCAGATTGAGGAGGCAATTAAGACGTGCCTTTGCGTGGCGACAATTAGCTGCAGAGCCATTCTGCACATCAGAAGCTGCCTTCTCCTGTCTCAGAACATGGCTGCATGTCTCTCAGCAACATCTACACTGACAGGCAGCAGCTGCCCAGGATTTTTGTTTTTTAAATAAAGAGAGGAATCTTTCCTAGTCCTACCTGGAGATTTCAGGAATTGACATTCCTTGTGTATCTTTGAGCTACTGAGCAACATAGTCCCCTTCTAGGCAACAAGAAGCAGCCAGGGATTGAATCTGGGGTTTTCAACATACATAGCATGTGCTCTGCCATTCAGCTACAACCCTGCCTTTAATGTCTCATCATGCAATTTAGGGTCAGAGCAGCCCTAAATCTAAACACTCTTTGCTACTCAGAATTGGGGAGCTTTTGAACGGGAACAACCCAACAGTTATTCCAGACCTGTTTTCTTTAATGTCAACCCTTCGCCCCTGATTTCCAAAGCAGGCTAGTACCCCCCCCCCCTCAAACTGCTGCTGTTATGAATGAGTGAGTTATTGCAAGGAATGGTCAACAGGCATTCATTTCCTACAGCAAAGACAGACAGATGGTGAAAGGAAAACAAAATAGGAGCTCCATCAATAATTCAACTCAGTCACCAAATGACATTTCGGAGGAACAGTGAATACCAGGGCTTCCTAAAGACATCAACCAAAGTTATGGGGTGAGGAGAGGGGGGAATTTGAGGACGGGCTGTAACTCAGTGGTACAACGTATGCTTTGGGTGCAGAAGTCCTGAGTTTAATCCCTGGCAGGGCTGGGAAAAATCCCTCCCTAAAACCCTGGGGAGCTGCTATTGTATTGTATTGGCAACCTTCAGTCTTGAAGGACTATGGTATCGCGCTCTGAAAGGTTGTTCTGGCACAGCGTCTAGTGTGGCTGAAAAGGCCAATCTGGGAGTGACAATCCCTTCCACACTGGGAGCAAGTGCAGTCTGTCCCTGGTCTGTCTCCCTGGCTATGGGCCTTCCTTCTTTGCCTCTTTGCCTCAGACTGTTGGCCAAGTGTCTCTTCAAACTGGGAAAGGCCATGCTGCACAGCCTGCCTCCGAGCGGGCCGCTCAGAGGCCAGGGTTTCCCACTTGTTGAGGTCCATCCCTAAGGCCTTCAGATCCCTCTTGCAGATGTCCTTGTATCGCAGCTGTGGTCTACCTATAGGGCGCTTTCCTTGCACGGGTTCTCCATAGAGGAGATCCTTTGGGATCCGGCCATCATCCATTCTCACGACATGACCGAGCCAACGCAGGCGTCTCTGTTTCAGCAGTGCATACATGCTAGGGATTCCAGCATGTTCCAGGACTGTGTTGTTAGGAACTTTGTCCTGCCAGGTGATGCCGAGAATGCGTCGGAGGCAGCGCATGTGGAAAGCGTTCAGTTTCCTCTCCTGTTGTGAGCGGAGAGTCTATGACTCGCTGCAGTACAGAAGTGTACTCAGGACGCAAGCTCTGTAGACCTGGATCTTGGTATGTTCTGTCAGCTTCTTGTTGGACCAGACTCTCTTTGTGAGTCTGGAAAATGTGGTAGCTGCTTTACCGATGCGGAGCTGCTATTACTCAGCACTGAACTGCTCTGATTAGCAGAAAGCTTTAAGCATGTGCTTTCCACCTATATTTTTTTTTTTCAGGATGGAAAGAATGCATTTGTGTACATGTTTAATTCCTTCCAGAAACATTTACTGCTTCCTTTAAATTGCTGTCACTAGAGGTTAGTGACACCACACACCCAGATCTGGCTATGAAAGTGGTGGAATCCTTCCTTTCACTGCATATGTCCTAATTGGGTGGGATCACCAGTGTAACTGGTCTTAAAAGGCAGTAGGAGCAGCTGGGAGGGGGAATTAGCGCTTTGGGAAGAAACTTTGACCTTACCAGCATTACTCATTTTGAACCAAGGTTCAAGAGAGAACATATTCCACATCACCATAATGAACTCTGAGTATTGGAGATAGGTGTAGTACAAACTCATTTTGTCCATTATCAGAGATGGAGAAGTATGGTGGTAAACAGACTCACAGTGTACCAAATTATAGCACTTCAAATCTAACTGCAACTAGTAGCTGTGAGATTACAACACAGAAAAAAAAACACTATCCAGAATGTAGTGACTTGAATATAATAATAATAAATAATAATATACAGTATTTATATACCGCCTTTCTTGGTCTTTATTCAAGACTTTATTCAAGGCGGTTTACACAGGCAGGCTTATTAAATCCACGCAGGGATTTTTACAAATTGAAAGAAGGTTCTCTCTTTCAAGAACCACTACATTCAAGGTGTTACACTCCGATCTGGTTTAACATTCTGGCCTCCATCCTCCCACGCTCCGAGCAGATGGAATAGCTCGGCTTCAGCTTGTCAGCTGCTTCAAGGTCGCACGGTGCCGGTGGCCTCGAACTGGCGACCTTGTGGATGTTAATCTTCAGGCAAATGGAGGCTCTACCCTCTAGACCAGACCTCCTGCCCAGATATCTCAGTTTGTCTATTAATTTATTCAACATGATAGCTTGGATTTTTTTTATTATTTATAAAACTATAACAAAATAAAAATCTCCAAACACAATTCATCCAGAATCTCTCACAGCAGTAAACATTCGCTATGCAATATTGATTAATTTGATTCACCTTTTCGCTCCAGAGATCCCTTGGGGTGCCTCACAGCATCACAAAAATGATTTAAAACAGGACTTTCCATTTAAAGATATAAGATCAGGAAAAGAAGCCAGCACTCAAATTGAGAAGAATGAAACAGCAGCCAGTTGCCCTCCAAAGGCCTTGTGAGAACAGAACATCTTCACCAGGCTTCTAGAGGGGACGTAGCTGGTTGCATGGTAGTGGACATGCTTTCCTTGCGAAAGGTCCCAGCTTTAGCAACTCCAGTTATAAGGGAACCAATCATAGCCGCCCTGGGTCCCTTTTTGGGAGAAGGGCGGGATAAAAATAAAGTTTTATTATTATTATTATTATTATTATTATCATAGGACTTGCGGCTTCACCAAGAAGGATTCAGCCCTGCTCTAGGTGTTCTAGACCAGTGGTTCTAGCACCGGGACACACTTTTTAGAATGAGAATTTGTCAGAACCGATCGGAAGTTATGTCATGACCTGAAGTGACATTATCAAGCAGGAAAATTTTAAAGAATCCTAGGCTGCAGTCTTACCCACAGTTACCCAGGAGTAAGTCCCATTTACTATCATTGTTAAAAACATATACATAGTAGCTTGTTAAAAGTACAGGTCTATAACATTTCCCCAAATGCAGTGACATACCATGGGAGCATCAAGTCTAATATATTAAAAATAAAATATTGAAATGAATCGGGACCCACCTGAAATTGGCTTGTGACCCACTGTTTAAAAAACACTGGTCTAGATAAATGGTCTGCCTCCCTGTGTTTCAGCTTCATACGTTCATGAATGCCATGCTTCTTCACATCCGCTTTGGATGTGTGTAGCTTCCAAGTGTAGCTTCCTAGAATATGTGAACACAGAGCATGTTGTTGCATGTCGGTTGCATGTCATGATCTCCATGTAGTTCTAATGTGCACTTCAGATGTTCAAAACTCAAATCTTTGAATCTGTCATAACTGCAAGCGTTTGGGTGTGCATGCCACTCCTGCCCTCTACTGGAGAGAAGGAGGCTTGCTACAGTATGGGCAGCCAAAGCCGACAGACTGTCAGGCAGGGGCCAAAGCATAATTTCTCTTTCACAAATGACTCACAGGGACTAAGTGGGCAGTTGAACCAGGGCCACCTCTCTGCCCACTGCCCTGCCCCATCTTGCATGAAATATGCTTGGTGAAACCACCAGGCTCTTCAGACAGGTATGCACATTGGTCATTTGTTTGCAATGTGCTTCCTAAAATCAGTATCAGCTTTGCCGTGTTTACATTTGTATGAATTCAGCTAATTTTCCTTGAAGCAAAAAGCTTGTTCATCCTGTACTTTGAATTAAGGCAGCTTTTCACGTCTCCTTATTCCTTATCCTGCTATTACTTTCTGAAAAAAAAAATTTGTTGTTGCAGCATTTTGTTTCAACCAGTGGCATAGCTAGAGGGAGTGCAAAGCACTGTGTTTTGCAGGGAACCTATGTGTGGTGTGCAAGTGGCTCCTCCCCCTCCCTTTGGAGCCATTCTAGGCAGGGGGGAGCAAAATGGAGGTGGAAGCCAGAGAAGACCCAGAGAAGAGGTGAATGCCTCTGTTTTGCTCCCCCCTGGAATGGCTCCAAAGGCTCCCCTGTGGGTAGGGGCCACTTGAATGCAACGCTGAGACTCCCCGCAAAACTTAGTGCTTTGCACCCCCTCTAGCTATGCCACTGGTTTCAACCAGCATGATAATTTTTTTAAAAGACAATTTTACAATTGCTACAACAATAATGTAAGTCAACAAACTGAAGAGTTGTTAAAATGTACAGGGAAGGTGTCATTCGTCAACATTTGTCAACATTTCTCTTAATTTCTGACAACTCATCCCTTCCGGTGTCATCTTCCTTGTCTTTTTCAGTAGCAAAACTTGACGTCTTGGAAGGAATCCTGCTTTGATAGAGCCACTCAAGTTTTGAAAAAAAAATATTTCTTTTTGCTTGTGTGTGTTTGCATAGATTCATCTGCAGGTCAGTCCTGTTTGATCTAGGACAGATATTTTCAAGATATGGGAGAGTCCACTTATCATGTGGGCTGCCTTTTCAGCAGATCTTTGTGCAAATGGAAATATCTTGCAGAACTGAAACTTTAGAGAACAAGCAAATGTGGGAGAGGAAGATCTGAGCCAAAAGTGGCCGGGAGACTCCATACAGTGGAACTCTGGTGGCCTCTGCTCTATAGAATTATGTCAGCTTTTTAGAGAAAGATGTATTGGGCCTGCTGCCTGTTGTAAAGTTTGGCCAGCACAGCAGGTGGCTTAGCAAATGCTATTGCAGCCACTGGTTCAGCAGGGATCAGATGACTTGAGGGATCAGAAGAATTCCATCCAAAGCACCTGTTTGGCTCCTCAGGGTGGGCAACCCCATCACTCAGGCTCTGACTGAGATCCCCTTCAGTCCTTACAGTCTTTCCCGCATCTTATTGCAAAGGTGTGAATCAAGGTTTCAGTTGTTCATCAGGTATTTTGGAATGGGGCATAGTGTTTAACTTTAAGATTGAGATGGGAGGTAGGAGTGTGTGTGTGTGTGTGTGTGTGTGTGTGTGTGTGTGTGTGTGTGTGTGTGTGTGAGAGAGAGAGAGAGAGAGAGAGAGAGAGATTATCTTAAAAATCACACAACAACCCTGTAAGATAGGGCAATGCTTCTGTCCTCATATTGCTGATGAATGGCTGAGGAAGTTCTGCCTAAGGGCACCTACTCCTGCTCAACCTCCAACTTTCTGATTGTGTGAGCTTTTTTTTATTCCAAGCGTGCAAGAGGACTGATAGCAAGAGGTCTTGCTCAGGTCAATATGAAGTCCACACTTTTAATTGTCAAGGCAATCACACTTTCCTTCATCAGGCTTTGCCTGCTTTTTGAGAAATTCTATGCACTTCCTTGCACAGCACATTTGACCCTGTGAACAAAAGCCATTCCCAGGAGGTTCCTGACTGGAGAAAAACAAGTTGTTAGCCAAACAAAGAAGGATCCCCCAAGCTTCCCCCTAGCACATCATGGCATCAGGCCTAGATGCCTTTAAGGGGGGGGGGGGGGTTAGACAGATTTATGGAAGAAAAGTTCATCACAGGTTTCAAGGCATGTGCAACTTCCTGGTTCCAGAACTAGGCTACCTCAGAATGCCAGATGCAAGGGAGGGCACCAGGATGCATGTATCTTGTTGTATTGTGTGCTCTCTGGGGCATCTAGTGGGCCACTGTGAGATCCAGGAAGCAGAACTAGAAGGCCTCTGGCCTGATCCAGTGGAGCTCTTGTTGTGTTATGTCCTCACTGTCCTCACCAATCCCAGGACCATACTCAGTGAAGGAGCCATGCTAATGAAGCAGCTGGCTTCTCTCTACCACACCTTCAGATGCAAATAAAACAATGGGGGAAAAAACCTATGTAGGACATCAAGGGCCATCATGTCACAAAGGGAGATTCCTTGATGAGCTCACCCCACAAAAATTCCGATCAAAACCTATCAGAGGAAAAGAGTGGAAAAAGCTGGGTGAGCTCATCAAAGACCCCACAAGTCTTTCTTCTGCACTGATCTGTGCACTTCCTCCTTCATTCTGCCTTGCTCTCAGTCTGTTATTGGCTGACCTACTGCTGGTGCTGTGTTAAGCCACCTGGCCAAAATGAAAGGACCACTGTGCCCAGATGGCATCCAGGTTCCGTAACCCCCTGCTCCCTACTTCCTTCAACCCTTCTCCCTGCTTCTCCCCAAGCATAACCAGAGCTGCTGCACCAGCACAGATATCACAGTCATCCCTGTGGGTCCCCCTTTAAACGTGGTTTGTTTCATTTCATTCTGCATGAAATTACACATCAAATGATATAATATGATGGTACTATTAAAAAATACCAAGATTTTAAAAATTTTGGCCAGTATGGTGTCATCCCCCCTTCCGTGTGTGTCACCTGGTGGGGCCCACACCCCCGCACCCCCTTAGCGACACCACTGCTGAAACAAGCAGTGCTGAGCTCCTGGACTGCTTCAGAGTCCTTTTTCTGCCTTTTAAACTCCACTTTAAAGGAGAAGAATTGCCTGCACCTTCTGCAATGCATCTCACCCATCTAGCAGCCTCACCAGTGACCCACAACCTCCCCTCTATCTTTCATTGTCTAAGCAGCCACATCTATGACACGCATAGTGCTTCTATCATTTTCTTTCTTTGTATGTGTGTGTGTTAGAATTATAAGGTTCTTTTGGTTCCCCTTCAATAAAGATTTGCTTGTTGCCCTTTTTGCCCTCGCCTTCTTCTTCATCCCCCACTGAACCATTGGCCACTACACAGGATCCCAGCCCATAGGACAGCTCTCCCCTGGGTGCACATGTTAATATGTGTTTAAAAGCCCTCCTGGCAACAATTTTCAGCTCTGTCTCTTAGTCCACCATGCTAAACAGGCACTCATCTTAAGACGTATCTGTGGTTAAAAATAACACATGAGAAACATAAGAACAGCCCCACTGGATCAGGCCATAGGCCCATCTAGTCCAGCTTCCTGTATCTCACAGCGGCCCACCAAATGCCCCAGGGAGCACACCAGATAACAAGAGACCTGCAAGGCTTCCTGGGAATTGTAGTTAAGAACGTAAGAACAGCCCCACTGGAGCAGGCCATAGGCCCATCTAGTCCAGCTTCCTGTATCTCACAGCGGCCCACCAAATGCCCCAGGGAGCACACCAGATAACAAGAGACCTGCATCCTGGTGCCCTCCCTTGCATCTGGCATTGTCTGGTGGACTCTAGGCATTCTTGAGTTATCTCTGCCTGCGAAGGCCTGAGTAAAGGGGGCAGGGGGTAAAATCCCCAGGACCTGGGCTTCCAGGGGGCCTGCTCCACAACAAAACAAGCTATGCAGTACAAAACAAATTTAATACAAAATAAATTTGAGTGCCTCAAATTTCCACTACAGTTTTAATCTCTTTCCTTGCACTTCTGTTATCCCAATACATTTAGTACCCTGCCTAGAATACTACAGGAAAGGGGAGGTAATGACGAATCTTGTCCCGGGCCCAATGCCAGCTCTCAGTGGCTCCAAAGACCAAGAACACGAGAAGAATTGTGCTAGATCAGCTCAGCCCCTGTTTCCAACAATAGCGACTTTCCAGAGAGAGTTGCCGGCAGTCAGCCAGAGAGGGGTCCAAGGCAGAAGCCCAGGCCTAGGCTGGGGATCCAGACTTTGGACAGCTCTTAGGACTGCAGGTCCCTTAAGTCTGCAGGGAGCCAAGGAAGATGAGGTGGGCTGCAGAACTGCAAGCTGGATCAGAAGGGGCTCCAGCAAAGTTCTGAAGCTCCCTGAGAGGTTAGATGCCTAGTTTGGGTGCGTGGCTCTGCTGCCCCTTCCCCAGGTCAACCTTCTGCAATTCAAAGGACTCCTGCTCTGTTTTGCAGGCATGCGCTCTAATGGCATATAGGGGGGAGGGGGATTATGGCTCGATGACAATGTTGCCAGAGGGAAGGGAATGTTGCATCTTCTGGCTGTGGGCAGAGTGTGGAGTCTAGCTCCTGGGGTTCCTCTTGTGCAAGGGGTGTAGTTGTAGCCGAGGTATCCAGGATCTGCATCAAGGGGAATTCTCTCCCCCAGCCTGTCTCCTCTTCTGAGTCAAGTGCCTCTTTCTCAGGTTGGGTGTAGGGTTGTTCCCAGGGCAGGGCACTAGTCAGCCAGATTCCACAAAGAAGCCCACAGCACAAAGACAACAGCCTTTGGTTTGTTGCCAAGATTTGCTATTCAGAACCATCCTGCCTATGCAAAGGAGCTTCTATTTTGCTGTTACTGGAAATAGCTATGGAAGTCCTGTGTGGTTCTTGCCACCCAGCAATATGACCATGGCAAGCCTGCATTGATTGATTGCAAATTATCCTTTAAAGTTTCCTACTACAGCATTTATTTTATTTTATATTTTTTTATATTTTGGAGTGGGGGAAAAAAATTAAAGTTCCTTGTGGAAAAGACTTCCAGATGGGACCCTGTTTAGGGGAAATCAATCCTGGGGCCGAACAGCTGGAACACAGCGTCCTGTTAGAGGGAATGTTTAGTTAAAGCTTCTTGGCTTTTAAGATGTTTGGCGAGGAGAGGGAGAAGTCTGCGGGAGGCAAAGGAAGGGCAAATCTTGGCAGTTGTTGCTTTGAGTGCTGAAATCTCTGTGGTTTCTTACTGGGATACTGCATGGTCATTTTAAGGACAGAACATTTACACAGCACTTTCTGGGGGTAGAAAGAGCTTCCCTTGATATTTATTTATATCCAGCTATAAAACCTTAACAAATCATTCTTAAATCTTTAAAGTCTTAAAACAGTAATTAGTAAAACCACTAAGGACTGGCCTGAAACCAGTAAGCACACCCTTAAAAACCGTGCTGGGTTCAGAAGTTTTTTTCGCAATGTCTTCAGGCCTAACTGGAAGGCTTCTAAAGAAAAATCAGTTCTCAACTCCAAAAGGGGGGAATTTCTACCAAGAAAGCCCTATAACTAACCATTCCCCCAACCTCTTTCATTGGTGGGATTTCTATCCATTGAGATGCTAGTTCAATAAGGGGAAAGTGGGAAGCAAGAAGGGGGGTGTGTGTGGGCAAGCTAACCACGAGGCGCTACTCCCCTATATCAGCCTGCCTTCTCCCCTTCCCTGATACCTTGGACTTTTGCTTTTGGTGGTTCAAAGTGCTTTTTATCAATTTTCTTGTTGTAATCCATACATGGTCATTCTGAGTAATTATCCCCTTGATATAGATGGGAAGAGGACTTGAGGGTGGGAGGGAGTGAATGCCTGATGATTTCATGGCAGGGTCAAGGTCCCAACTGGAGACTTCCTGGTTCACAACTCAGTCTCAACAAAACACTACTGGAGCTGTTTGTTCTCCCAGGTAGTGGAGATCTCTCTGTCATTCCTCATCTTGCTCTATGAACGTCTTTTAAGTGAATCTTCTGTGTGTTCCCGCTGAGCTATGCCCCCTCCCAGTTTAATCATTGGTTATGCTTTTCTCCCCCTGCATTTATCTTCACAAAATCCTTGTGAGACAATTTTGACTCATTCGAAGGTCAAAACTTTGGCCAGCCCAGAAGCTCACTAGGGTCAGTGATGTCCAACATCCTCTCCATTACCTCAGCAGGCCTGTTCAATTGTTCCTTCTCACATGTGCAGGATTTCTCTAGGATACACATGGTATTCCCTGCCCCCCCCATGACACCTGCACAACAGGAAAGTAGAACCACCGTCTCTACAATTCTCCGTTCTGTTTCTTTTGCTGCAGCAGCCTCTGTCCCTCTGATCTGAAGATGTAGCAGAAGAGCAAAAAATATGCAAGTGTTTGTTTTATTTTTATTCCACTTTTTCTCCAAGATGCTTCGAGCAGGGTACATGATTCTCCCTCACTTGTATCCTCGTAACAACCTTTCGGGGGCCTCATCCATTCTAAATGCTACACCACAGCGGCTCTCAAATGTCAGGGTGGCAAGATTTATACAGGGCAACTGGTAATCAACTAGCTCCATTGGTATGGTCAAGTCCGCACTGTAATTTCACTTAAACTGAAAATTGGAGTGTTTTTTTCTCAGCCAAAACTTCGGAGAAATTGCAGGGAATGCCCAAGTATGTCTGCATATGTTTGACACCTCCCTAGGTGATCATTGGAGTTCATTTTTCATGAAATTTGAAGAAGCAATGAAATATCTAAGGAAACTGGAGGGAAGGAAAACATCTTTTGGTAAGATGAATAAAATTGCTCCAGGGGATTTAACACACACTTCTTTTAGAGGAGCTGCGAGAAGAGGGCATGCTTGCTTATTTCTCAACAGGCAGAGAAGCCTGCTTTTGAAAAGATCAGCTGTAGAGGAGGAACCTGTGTTGATGGAGGAGTGGAGGGCAAAGCAAGATCGATCAGTTCTACATTGTTTCAGCCAACCGTGGCTGAATCCAGTTGGTGGCAAATATAGCCTCTGCTCTACCAGGCAGTCCCTTCAATAGCTCAGAGATTATAAATTGGGAAGCTGGTGTGATGGATTTTTTTTGGGATGGTGTGCATCATGTGTGCCTGGAGTATGTAGAGGGAAGAGGCTGTGTCCAGTCTTTCTTGCATATTGGTGCTCTTCATGCTCCTCCACAGGAAGGGCTAAGGAGGAGGCCAGGCTTCAATAGAACACCAGGGTTTGTGCGAGAGGGTCAGTTCGCTTGTGCTTGACTGCAAAATAATCTGAAATGAAGACAGTCACTTGTGTTGTAAGCACTTTGAGGTGTGCATCCCTCAAACAGATGCATTCTTGATCTGACAGCCATTACATTTGCCTTGTTGATACATTGATACCTGCTACATTTTCTCTAAAGGAGCATCTGGATGTTGATATATTACACTGCATTCCAAAATTAACAAACTGTGTGCTTCTCTTCTCCTTTTCTCCAGGTGTTGCCTGCCTACACCACAAGGAGGCGCTCAAATCCAAACATGAGAGGGCTGGATTAGACTCGCATAGAACCTGGAGCAGGAATTCTCTCTTTTCCTCCTGTTATGTCCCAGATCTGCCTTCTGCCTGGCAATTGCTTTGAGTTCCAAAGGACCAGGGACCTAGGATGAGGAGGAGCACTAGATTTTCCTTGAACCTGCTTTTGTTATTGCCACTCTGCTTTGTGTGGACAGTGGTGGCCCTTGACCTGGGGCAATCTCCGTGCACCACCTTGGTCCAGGGCAAATTCTTTGGGTATTTCTCCTCTTTTGCTGTCTTCCCGTTGAACTCTTCCCGTTGCTCTTGGATTATCCAGAACCCCGACCCCAGGAGGTACACCCTATACATGAAGGTCTTGAAACCTGTGGGCGCATGTGACCACCAGCAGATACGCACGTACCAGTTTGACTCGTTCTTGGAGTCAACTCGGACGTACTTGGGCATGGAGAGCTTTGACGATGTGCTAAACCTGTGTGACAGCTCCACCCGCTACGCCTTCCTCCAGTCCAACAAGCAGTTTCTCCAGATGAAGCAAATTGCTTCTGTGCTGGAAAGCAGCCCTGTTCAGTGGAAACCTGCCAAAGTTCAGGAAAGAGACTTCTCGGTGGAATACTTGGTGGTGGGCAACAGGAACCCAAGCAAGGCAGCTTGCCAAATGCTGTGCAAGTGGCTGGAGACTTGCTTGACCACAAGCAGCAGTTCCCACCCTTGCGGCATCATGCAGACCCCATGTTCTTGTGCCAGTGGAGAGGTGCTCGATCAGCCCAGCGAGATCCTTGGGTTAACCAAAAAGAAGGACGATTGTTTTAAGGATGGGATTTACTTGGAGAACTGCATGAGTAGCCCAAAGGACAGCAGTGGACTGGATTTCTTAGGTAAGTGTGTCTCAGTACTTATATACTCTGGTAGGAGGATAGAATTTGTGACTTAGGCAGGGGAACATTTTCTTTATCTATTGCAACGTTATCTTCTAAAATGGCGTCTTGATGCTGAAGGTAAATGTTTAAATTTGAAGGGACATTGATGACATTTATCAAAATGCGATTCTGACTTGGAACTGGTTTTGATGTCTTGGATGTTACCAGGGGATCCTAGGGACTGTAGCAGAAACTGGGAATTCTAAGGAAGTTAGCCAGCATTCGTCCCTATAGAGAAGCAGGGCCCTGGAAAGGATTCCGTACGGATTTGATATTTAGTGCAGAAATACTGTCCTAAGGTGGCTCCAGGTAGCTTGCATATAATTTCAAGGCCGGCCCACTGCATGATGTACCAGAATTTCGGGGGGGGGGGCTGTTTCAGCTATGTAAGAGGAGGAAGAGAGGTCTATCAATGGGCAGGCCATGGTGGGTATATGGAACCCCCATTACTAGTGCTGTACGATGCTAAATGACAGTTTAGGAATTACTGGTGGGAGGAGGTTTTTGCCTACATGCCTAACTGGCAGGCTTTTCCAGAGACATCTTCTTGGTCAGTGTGGGAAACAGGATGCTGGGCCACAGGTGCCATTGATCTGATTCTGCAGGCTCTTCCTAGGCGTGATCTCTTGCTTCTCCAGCTAAAAGAGATCTTGGGTGATAAAACCAGCAGGAAAGGCACTGGAAAGTTACTCCCAGTCAGGGCAGATGGGATTGGTCCAAAGGGATGAATGGTCTGACTTACTAGATGTGTTGCAGATTCAAGGCCCCAGCAATAGGCCTTCTCAGGAGTGATGACTCTGGAAGACCTATTTTTCTTAAACAGAAGTCTTTTATTAATACATTTAGCTAAACAATTTGGACATCTGCTGCTGTTGTGACTGAGGTCAGACAGGAGGTCTTCAAAACAACTTCACTTTCTCCTTTTCCCTCCTACGTGTCACACTAAAACCCCTCCTACTGCAAGTGTCATTTCATTCCTTTCCGCTGCTTCTGTTCTTACTGCACATACTGATTCATTTCCTTCATTCCCTATAATGAACCCTTTAAAGCTTCCACAATCTTTACCCAGAAGATGCTTTGTTTCAAGCCATAAAAAAGAAAAACCTTAACCTTTGTGAAAGTCATCAGTTAATAAGTCTGAGTAAACAGAGTGGATCTAGTCTTTACACATTCCTGGTGGGACAAATACTTCCAAGTGCTCTCGCCTTATTTGTTGTGTTCTATTTCAAAGCTGGCATGTGATTTCTAAGAGCAAGAGCAAGTGTGCCAGCACTTAAACCTATCCAGGAAGTCTCTTCTGACCTAAAACTCCTGCCCCTAATCCTAGATGGATGAGAGGTTGGGGTGATTGTGGTTACGCAATAGGAAGGACCAAGTTGTTTTGTTGTGATGAATGTCTTCCCTTGCTCCAGTGCAAAATGACACAACCCCTAGACTGTAAGGATCCTTTCACTCCCCCCCCCCCAACTTTTTTTTAAGGAAGCCTGTTTCAGAACAATCCCAATCTCACACATGTGGCGTTCCTTGGAAACCGCTGACTTTTTACATAGTGGGGCCTGGGGAGAGTTTTGGACATTCTGACTGTCAATGTGCTGGTTTAGGACTTGGTCAGATTTCTCCAGCTTTCAGAACAAATAGATTGCATGTGCTGTGTCCAAAGGCAGCAGGTGGTGTTTGTTTGATGGATAAGAAGGCCTTTTAGTGAGGCTGCCACTGGCTTTGGAAGACAGCAGGCCCTGGCATGAAAGGTTGATTTTTTGCTTTTTGTGCTGCTTGTCCAGGGTCCAAGCAGCAGTTTGGAGAGCTCCTTGTTCAGTCATTATCTTCTGAGATGTTTAAAGGCCTTTTGGGGCTTCTTACGTTCAGTGGCGCAGATAGAGGGGGTGCAAAGCACTAAGTTTTGCAGGGGGGTCTAACTGTGCAAAAGGCCCCCCTCCCCTTTGGAACCATTTATTTATTTATTCATTCATTCATTCATTCATTTAAGGTGTGTGTGTGTGTGTGTGTGTGTGTGTGTGTACACACCCCATCTTTCTACCCCACTTAAAGGTCCTCCAAGTGGCTTACAAAATAATATTTAATACAATAAAAACAATGCTAAAACAATTAATAAAAACAAATTAAAACCATAAAAAAACAATAAGACTCAATTGGATCAGATGTTTCGTAAAAGATGTTTTATAATAAACGCCAACCTCCCAAGCCATTCCCGGTGGGGGGAGCAAAACAGATGCAATATTTATTATTATTATTATTATTATTATTATTATTATTATTATTATTATTATTATTATACTTTATTTTTACCCCGCCTTTCTCCTGAAGGGACTCAGGAGAGGTGTTTAACAAGGTTAAAACACATTTAAAAACCTAGTTTAAAACAGATAAAAATAACATATTGTAACATATTGTAAACACAGTAGTCAGATAAAAACTAGTCAGATAAGAGCATAGCGCAGCAAATTAAAAAAGGATCAGGCCTGTAAACAGATGTTAAAAAAATATTAAAAGGTGTTAAAAAGGCCAGGAATTCAGAAGGCTTGTCAAAACAGAAGGGTCTTCAGGCCTCGCCGAAAAGTTTCAAGAGAGGGAGCAGTTCTTAAGTCAAGGGGAAGGGAATTCCATAGTGTTGGTGCCACTACTGATGCATTCACCTACATTTCTACAATGGCAACATGTCAATGTGCATTAACTAGGGCAGAGGCAACAGTTGTGAGTGGAAAGCAAAAGGGAACAAAACTTCCTTTCAATATTTGTTTTGCAGGGGAGGGCTTGGGGGTTTGGGAGCAAGACTCACAATGGCTGTCCCAGATGCCAAGTTGGGGATGGGGTGTAAGTCTCAGCTTCTAGAAGCAGGAATCATATCAAAACTCTCCTTGCTATGAATGGACAATTCTTTCTATGGAGCACTGCCCCCCCATCTATTAATGTGGCATTTGGAAATGACAGCTTGATAGAGATGCAAGTGTAATGAGTGGGCATAGCTCACCACAGGGAAAACCTCCCATCTCCACAAATTCCAGCCACTCTACCTTATGAAGTCAATGTGGCCTTGAAACTGACAGCCGCAGTTCCAGTCCTAGGAGAGCCACTTTCACCCCCAAGGATGAGTGGGAAAGAAAAAAGTTATCAAGTGTCCAGGAGCTGGAGGGCTGAGCTCACTGGTAGCGCACATACTTCACATGCAGAACACCCCACACACAATCTTTAAACTCTCCAGTTAGTAAACTGCTGGTAGCACATATCTCAGTCTGGGGCTTCAGAGACTTCAAGGAGAGGAGACAACACTGGGTCAGGTGGATTGTGGGTAACACAAGTTTTCCAGTCCACCATTCTCCTCTCCTCCCCACTTACTCATCCTCTCTGCCCTTGTTTCCAATTTGGCAGCAGGAGGAAAAGAATCAGTGGGTGCAAAAGGGCAGGTGAATGTGGGGGTTTCCTGCTAATCTACTGCCCCTGCCAGAGCGCACTTGATGTTGCTTTTTTGCACCTGCTGGAAACAGAAAGACCTTTGCACTATTTATCTGTTCATCACAAGGTGTCAGTCAGTCTGGCTTAACTAATGCCTGTGTCGTTCTGCTTTGGATTCCCATACAAAATCTGCATGGCCTCTTCCAGGCCTCCTCTCCTCCAGGCCTGTTTGGCAAGGAAAGAGTGTGCCGTTCATGGCGTCAAAGAGATGGATCTGCATAGCAGACATCCCAAACCCACGGAAGTGGGGACTGAGAAGGCCATGGCTCCTGCTGCGTGTGACCTACTGCTCCTCCTGGCTCCCATGTCAGAAACAGAAAGCAGATGGGAGGAAGAGAACACTGAAATTTTCAGTGTGCTGAAATTTCTGCAGAGTGTCAGTAAAATAAGCCATTACCTAAACATAGTGCACATACAGCAGAAGGCTTGGAAGCCAAGCAGAGTCGCCAGAGTGGTTATCATGAATTTTGCATGGGGTTTGCACCTGAGGGCAAACCCCTTTCCTCTTTCCTGCCTACCCCACCGTTGACATCCTGGAAGAGAACAGACTCTACCAGTTCTTATGCCAAGGGCAAAGATTCCCTGCTTTTCAGGAGAATGCCTCCTGTGACACCTCAGTTTTGCTCTAGTGGCCCAGAATGGCTCCAAAGAGGAGAGGGAGGGTATACTTGCTCAGCACGGTGAGGTTCCCTGCAAAACGTAATGCTTTGCATCCCCTCTAGCTGTGCTACTGCCTGTGACTGGCTCCCATGGATGTATAATAGTACTAAAACTAGTACCAACAATCAAAACAGACGATTGGTTTGGATTCTTGGTTCAACCCTTCCCAAAGTCCCATATTTTATAGAGTCAGGTTTATAGAATCCATCTGGATGGAGCCATATAGGCCTCTTTGTGTTGACACCAGAGCCCCCAAAACCTGTTTCATAGGTACTGAAGGCACACAGACCTCCTGAAAGAGCATTGTAGAGCAGTACTCTTCAACCTTTTTTGGTGCCATGACTCCCAAAATCAAATAAATCAAGTATGAGACTGGGATTCTACTGCTGATCCCATCCTGGCTCCTGGTACCCAATCCCCCAAACTTCTGCCCCCACACACCCCATTTCCCCCCTACTTCTTGTGTCTTCACAACACCCCTGTGAAGTAGCACCTTGAGCAGGGCTGGCCTTGGAGCTGCAGGGCAAAGCAGTGAGAAGAGGCTGTGTAGGATTATATCAAGAACTCAGTTTTGACCAGGCAGTATTATTATTGAACTGGATCCAAGCCCTCTCTTGCACAGTCTTTGAAAGGCTGTCACAAACCCCCAATAAGGTTTTGTAACCCCATTGGGGTCGTGATCCACAGGTTGAAGAACCTGTTCTAGAGCATCAACCACTCGAAAGGCTCTGTTTTCTGTGCTGGATCTCACTTAATGAGGACCCTGGAGCAAGGTCTAAGTTGTTGAACAGAGTGAACAACAGGACATACCCAGGGGCAAGAGGACCTTTCGGTACCTTGGTTTCAAGTTGATGATGATGATTCTTTTCAACAGGGTTTTGCACTTTGGATTGGACGAAGAAACAAATAGACACCCAATGAAAATCAAATGGAACTGGAATTATATGCTTTGGCCATCCTTATCTAGACGACAGTATAGTGGCTTTACACCTATGAATTAGGACCTGTGGAAGATCTCAGATACTTTTCAAGGACATAGGAACTTAGGCTTTTGTGGTCGAAAGTATCAAAGAATGAAAAAAAAATCCTCCTGTGGGCAGGGGGAAGGACAGCCCCCCATAGAGCACGTTGCGGTCACCCGGTTTTGAGGCTTCTAGAGCAGGGGTGTCCAAACCTTTTGGGAGGAGGGCCACATCATCTCTCTGACACTGTGTCAGGGGCCAGGAAAATAATTTACATTTCAAATTTGAATAAATTTACATAAATGAATATATCAGATGGAACTTATATGAATGAATGAAGGTCTTGCAATAGCTCAAGGCATATAAAAGGTGTTGCACAAAGCAAGGCTGGCCTTTCCTTTGCTGCTGCTGCTGCATCACAAATGTGAAAGAGCAAGCAGTGGAGGGAACCCTCGTCCCACAGCTCACGTGAGAGGTCGAACAGTTGGCCATCATGCTGAGAGCAGTTGCATCAGGCCAGCGTGGGCTCCAACAGGTCTTTGGAGGGCCAGAGGCTCATTGGAGACTGGGGGCTCCCTGAGGGCCAGATTGGGAGTCCTAGAGGGCCGCAAGTGGCCCCAGGGCCAGGGTTTGGGCACCCCTAGAGCACGAGTGATCATGGCTACGTTCATCTTCTTTCCCAACTAGGCCTGTCATCCCCACACTAAATTATATACAAAAAAAACATGTTTCTTTACATTTATAAGGTACCAGGAAGGAAGAGCTGCAGGGCATGGGGGGGGGGAGAGGTGAGAGAATTAAAGCCATCCTTCCTATTCTCCGCTCAATAGCTTACGGACATGATCACAATGCGGAAATATCAGCAATTACCTTCTGAATGTGCCACTGGTGTACGGGGAAGCCAAAAGGTGGAATTTACATCCCGTTTTGCTAGGGAGTTTTACAGGCAACTACTCCCATTGTTGCTACGAGGGGACTTTTATGTATCATTTAATGAGCAGCACTGCAGAGAGCAGCTCAACTGTTCAGTTCGGTGTCGTTCCTCCCAAGCTCAGTGTCATTTAACGCCTTCTCAGACTTGGCGATGGGGTCGATTCCTTTGCTGCAATGTACAGGGTAGAACTGAGAGCCGACCCCAAAGAAATCGGAGCCTCATTGGAGCACTGCTGTGTGCTGGCAAGGTTGTAGCCATGGGGGCAGGGAAAGGACTACTGGGACCGATTGACTGGGAAAGGGCAGGGAGGGCAGTGGGAGGGTGGTGATGGGGCAGGAGTGGGGCAGGAGTGGGTACATCAGGGCTGGGAGGGAGCGGGGTTGGTGCTGCCAGGGTGCACCGTATCCTATCCAACACAGATAAATGTGGACTTGTGACAGCGATATTGGGGCAAATGTCCCCTCACTTTGAGGAAACCAACAGCAGCCAAAATTCCCTTGTGGGATGCATCAGAGACCACATCAGTGCTGCTGCACTGGTGAAGGGGAACTTAAATAGGATTGGACTGCCTGTCAGAGTTAAAGTAGGAAGGAACCTTGGAGGTGAGAACATGATCAGTAACGGGGAGAAAGTGCCACTGCCAGTGGGTGTGTCTTTTCCTCTCTCATCTTCCCTATCCCCAAAGCCCCCTGCTTTGTAGTTTGTGAATGGGACTGTGGTCATTTGGACTTGGCTCTGTGTGTTCTGTTGGGGGGGTCCCACCATTTCAGGAACCCTTTGGTGTACTCTGACCCTCATATCGTGCCACTTCTCCACTTGTGGTTCTCTCCGGTTTGGCTTCTCCTAATTGCCTTGTTGGATGAGGGGCTGAGCATGATGACTTTTGTGAGTCTGTTTCAGCCCAAGAATTCTTGATCACACCTCTGAACATGGTTGCATTATGCAGGATCCTGCATCAGATGAGGTCTGGGGCATTGGTGCAGGTGACCTTTGATGATGCTTCTCCGACCCTACGGCACTTTGGTTAATTAATCTGAATAGTGCTCTTCTGCGCTCCTCTCTGCCGACATGCATGTCCAACCTATTTCCATATCCTGCTCATCAGCTTTCTAACTTCTAATGGCCTTCTAATGTGGTCCTAATAGGTGGGACATCCTGAGAACACCTCGTGCCTCCTAATTGCATATACGTTCCTACACCTCTGTCTTGTGCTCAGAAATTCAATATCGTGCAATAATAATTCTGCACAGTTGCACACTTCATTAAGCCAAATGGTCATTGTGGCCCCCATGTGACCTATCCAGCCAAAATGAATCCTTCCTGAAGTGGGGGATTTGGACAGCTACTGAGTAGCAATAAAGCAGCCTGGTTTGGCTCAGCCCATGTGTTTCGGAGCTTTAAAATACTTTAAAATAAAACAGAAAAGCAAGAGTGGACAATTCTTTGCCCCCCAAGCGACTTTTTTAAAAAAAAACAAACAAAAAGTATTAGCTATAGAAAAGATTACTTATGGAAGATTTGAACTGAATCCCTTACCATTCTTGTTAACTTTTTAATAAACATTTGCTTCTATACCCATTAGAACTGGGGGGGAAAGGTTTCTAGTTCAATAATTTCTGATTGGGACACTATGAGCCCAATCCTATGCATGTCTACTCAGAAGTCAGTTCCATTGCAGTCGATGGGGCTTACTCCCAGGAAAGTGTGGATAGGATTGGTCTGTAAGCTGTCAATAGGACACTAAAGTGAATTTAAAAGAACTGTTTTGGCCTGAAAGAATTCTGTCTGTAGAGTGATAAACAGATTTCTTGAGAATTGCACCTCCATTGTTGACTTTTTGCAAAATAAGGGCAGACAAGATGGTACGCTTGTTGCATGCTTTGTGATGTTAAAGTTGGTCCTGAACATCAGGAATGTGCTATGCCAGTGTTTCTCAACATTTGTCCTCTGCTGTATCACTTCACACAGTCCAGTATCCACTGGGGGTCTGGGAACAGACCCCCACCCCCAATACCGACATCCAACTCCTATTTCAAGAGAAGGACAAGACACTTGTGGTGGTCATGGAAGCAAATGGAAATCTAGGGAAAGAATTTGAGAAGAGGTTGTCGGAACAAGAGAGGTGAATGAGTTTGAGTTTGTTTTCTCTGTTTCAGAATTTGGGTTTGTTTTGTGGCTGACTCCCTCCGCATAAATTTGCTTTCTCTCTCGAAACGGGCTTGGCGGTTTCTTGGCTGCTTTCCTCTGCCCTCCAACCAAGATCAATTCTGCAGATCATTGCTTTGAACCAAGAGCTCAAACAGCTCCAAGTGACAGACGTTCCAATAAATGCTAGGAGAGAACAACAACAACAAAAATTAAACACTTGAGCCCAAGGAAAGACCAGTTTGCTGTCATTAAAATCATCCGCAGGGTTTTGGCCATTTACAAGCTGGAAGCTGACGGGGCATCTGCATCCAAACCAGAATTGCATGCCAGGTGGGCAAGCTTACAAAGCAAAGCTGGACCTGCCAAGATCAGTAGTGTCCCTGCAATCTTCTGTCCAGCAGGGGCTTCACCATTGTCTTGCCCCACACTCTCATCTGTACACACTAATCAGGCATTCATCTTTTCAAAGCATAAGAGTCTGTTTGCGTAGAGCTGCTCCCAGTGACTATTTAGAAATTCTACTGTTGAAGTATAATGTCATTCCACATCTTGGAACCTCCATATTTTATTCCTGCCTCCATATTCTAGAACTCAAGGCCATCCAATTCAGGACAGACCCTCCCCCAAAGGATGTCACTGCACAATAAATTAATTTAGTATTCAGCCACAAGATGTGGTGGCTTCGATGGCCATTGACTCAGGGCCCAATCCGATCCAACTTTCCAGCATCGGCACAACCGAAATGCAGCCCTGAGGTAAGGGAACAAATGTTCCCATATCTTGAGGAGGCCTCTGTGACTGCCTCCCCACCACAGGATGCAGTGCACACCCCATTGGCATGGCTGCACTGGCATGGAAAATTGGATAGGCTTGGGCTCTCAGATGTCTTTCAGTGGCGTAGCTAGATCATTTGACACCTGGGGACCATAAATTTTTGTCACCCCCATACAACTTACTTACTTACTTACTTACTTACTTACTTACTTAATTAATTAATTAATTAATTAATTAATTAACATTTTTATACCACCCTTCCTCTAAGGAGCTAAGGGTGGTATGCTCAGTTCCTCCACATATTTTGTTCTCACAACCCTGTAAGGTAGGTGAGGCTGAGAGATAGTAATAGTTATGTCACGAAACGAATAATAATAAAGGCCAGAAAATAAATGCAGTGAATATTTCCCCCAAGCAATAATGCATCAAAATGAAGGTGAAATTCTGCATCAAATGGTATATAACATGCCGGTATTATTCATAAAAGCCACAATTTTGGTCACTAGAGTGTCAGCCCCCCCCCCCCCCCCGGATGTCTCATTGGTGTGTTTTGAGTTAAGGCAGTGGTTCTCAAACTTTTAGCACGGGGACCCACTTTTTAGAATGACAATCTATCTTGGACCCACAGGAAGTGATGTCATGGCTGGAAATGCCATCATTAAGCAAATTAAAATAAATAATTATAAATGATTAAATTAAAGAAAAAAATAATAATTAAATACGGTGAAACCAGCCCTGTTCCATCAACTGAATTTTCTCTATAGCCTGCCTACAATAACACCACCCCCCCCCCCAAAAAAAAATCACAAAAAAAAAATCAGTAAGATTTTAAGCCCTACCCAGTGTCCAAAGTTCTTATATTTAAACCATATCACTATCAGGTCCCACCTAGCTTCACAAGCCTAATCACGAATAAAAATTCACCTTACCAGTCCTAGCCTCTGTTTTATTCTATTTTTTTTTTTTGGGGGGGGGGGACTGCCTTTTGGAGCACTTGTTGAGCTCCACTTTCTTCAGATTGGGACCATGCAGCTAGCCTTGCACTTGCCTTTGACTTGACCAGGAGCAAGGCATTGGCTTAGTTTCGCTTTCCATAGGGCTCAATACATTCGTCAGCTTGGAGGGATGGACTTCCTTCTTGGATGTTTTTGGGGGCTTTATTCATTGGATTGGGACCATTCAGGTATGCTTGGATTCCTCTCTGCCTTTCCATTCCGTTGGACTAAAGCAAGTTCACCTACTCACGAGTAAACACGCGATATGACTCAGTTTCACTTTCCATAGGGCTCCATGCATTTTTGTTTTCTGGTATTTTGGCCATAACTTTTGATAGAATGGAGATATTTCACTCCGGTTTTTTCCATTGCATTCTGCTGTACATTCCACATCAAATGGTATATGGCATGATTGTATGACAATTTTAGCTATTTTGGTCACTTGTGGTGTCACCCCCCAGGTTGGTACCTAGGGCGGTTTGCACCCCCGCCCCTCGTTAGCTACACCACTGATGTCTTTGAAAGGGTCTTAGGCAAATGAAGGCTCTGTCTATAAATAGCTACTACTAGTTATGGTATCTATATGGAACCAAGACTGGACCATCCATGAGGCCAACTGAAGCAGTTGTCTCAGGCAGCAGATTGAAGGGGTCACCATCTTGGTCCACTGACTTGCCTCCACTGTCCCTTCTTCTCCTTCCACTTCCTGGATTGGAAAAGGAAGAGGGGGAAAGAGGAAACATGGAGGAAACTGCGGAGCCAGGAGCATGGGGAGAACAAAGGCTGGCACATCAGTTGGTAAGGGAGCAGCATTTGTCATGCCACCTCAAATGTCAGAAGGTCTTGGGCCAGCCCTGAATGAAATGTGCATGTTCAGAGAAGCCAGCAGCACAGGGCAGTAGCATAGCCAGGGAACAGCACAGCAAGTATTGCAGGTGCAGCAACACGCAGTGCCCACTCCCTCTCGCCATCAGAGCCATTGGGGCAGCAAGGCAATGTGCAGGCGCTTGCCAGACCTGCATGTTGTCATCGCTGTCTCAATGACTTGGAAGGCGAGTGGGCCAACACAGTGTGTTGCGGTGCCTACAGTACGTATCGCGCCACCCACCTCTGGCTATGCTACTGGCAGGGGGGACCTCTTGCCTTCACGCCTGCTTGTGTGTTTGACTACTGCAAAGCAGGATGTTGGATTAGATCCCTTTTCATTTTTGCCTCTGGTGACATAACCAGAAGCACATCTGACCAGAACCTTCCCTAAGTAAGATCAAGGAGAGGTTTTAATCTGAATGAGCAAGAGCCAGGAATTAGCTTTAATTTGTTCTTTGCCCGAACCATTGCATCATTCTGACTCTTAGAGCCCAATCCTGTGCATGTGCACTTGGAAGAAAGTCCCAGTATTGACAATGGGGATTACTCTCTGGTAAGTGCGACTATTTGCAGCCTTAAACCGTCCAAATGATTCAAAACGCAATTTTCTGACGGAGAATATTCCAGCCTCCCCACATTGCCTTGTTGACTGTGGTCTTGGACAACATCAAGGGTCTTTTCTGCCTATGGAAACAAGGGAGTCCTGACTGCAGCTGTACCCCCAATCTCAAGAGTAGTTGGGACTCTGACTGTTTAGCCTGGTGGCGATCCTCACCTGTGCTTGGACTGTACCACTTCAGAATGTGTGTAGGAGCTCATAGGACTGAATGCTCCCCCACACAAGGGGGATAATTATGAAAACCCAGTGCCGTAGCTAGCGGGAGACAGGGGGTGGTACACCCTGGTTGCCAACCTCAGGGGGGTGACACCACGAGTGACCAAAATTGCTAAAATCATGGTTGTTAGGAATAAAACCATCATGTTATATACTATTCAATAATTAATTTACAGCATAATGCAATGGAAAAAAAAACACAGTGAAATATCTCGTCTAAAAAAGTTATGGCCAAAAAACCAGAAAACAAAAATGCAACTGTCGTATGTAACAAAAGTACAATTTCCTTAATCAAAACAAACCAGTGAGACTGATATTTTTTTTCCAGAGAGCCAATGAGATCTTATTATGATAAAGCATGGAACTAATAAGGTGTTAGCAAGGTGATACCCTAGGAAGGGTGACACCAGGAGTAGATCCTGTGTTTGTGTTTGGGGGGTGGGGGGGGAATCATTACTTTAACTCCAGAGCCCAGGTTAACCAGGCAGATAGACCTGGAATCCTGATTGAACTTCGGCTTCTGTGGCAAAGGTTTGCTGGGTGGTTAGACTTGGGCTCCTGTCTGGATTTGGAGCCCAGATCTACCTGCTTGGTAGACCTGGGCTCCCATTCCAACTGCCCTCTGGAGCCCTCTTCTAGGCAGGTAGATCTGGGCTCCTGTCTGGATTTGGAACCCAGATCTACCTACTTGGTAGATCTGGATTAATGGGCTCCCATTCCAACTGGTGCCTGATTTTGCACCCCATCCTGGTGGGCGCCCTTATCTGCTGACGAATTAATTTTGTCATATGGGTGGGGGCACAAGTTTATGGGTCCTGGGTTTCAAATGACCAAGCTACGCCACTGGGTAAACCCCCTTTGTCAATTTCAGCAGTGGATGCGAAATTGGGGTGGGGTGAAATGTGCTGGTTTGGCATTGTGCTCTTCTTCCTGGTGGATGTCATTTGTTTTTACCTTAAAGCCCCCCCCCCCCACCCACTTTACAACCTGCAAATAGGCTCATGACACTGAGGGGCATTTCAGGCCAGCTGTATTAAACCTAAAAGCGAGTCCACTCTCTGTTTACACCGTCCTTTTAGGCTCATGTGTTGCATTTTAGTGCCACTCTGCTGAAAATGATAATTCAGCCATCATAAAAAATATTTTAATTAAAATTCCACATGCTCTCCCCTTCTGCCATATCTCCCCCTGCCCCTCCCTCACTCCTTCTCCCAAATGGAACATCTAGTGTCATTTCGGGAAAAAAAAAAAAAAAACCGCTCTCCATTCCACAATTAAATAATTGAATGATCTTCTGGCAATGAAGTACTCTGCTGCCTTTCCCCCCCCCCCATGTATTACAATGTTAGTTCCCTCCCCCTTGCCTTCTTTTCAACACCCTCCCCTGCTTTTTCCCCTCTGGTGAGATAAGACTGCCACTCTTGAAAGCCATTTTAAATATTCATGTTTTAATTAAGGGACTTTATTGCATGAACTCTGTGTTAGACAATAAAAGGGACTGCCGTCGGCCCAACACATTTGGTGTTTGCTCTGGAAAGGGGGGCTGGAAAGTGGAAGGGCTAATATGTTTCTTCAGTAAATATTTGCAAGACAGATGGCAAGTGGGGAGGTGTGGAGGGCAGGATTATGTACGGCCAAAGATCCCTCCCATGTCTTCTTAACCGACCCCGGGTTTCTCAATCCAACCTGAGTTATCATTGACCGTCTCTTACTGTATTAAGTGCTCCACACCTCAGAGCAACCGCACAGTCAGTGAGCTATTGATTTTTAAGATCTCGAGCCGATCTTTCAGTCTATTTCAGTCTATTTCATACTGGTTTCATTATCTCCAAACAGCACCTCCATTGCTTGTGTGTGGCTGCGCGGGCCGACACACTTTTGAGTTCACCGTGAAACGTTGTCTCTTTTTGGCCACCTCCTGGATCTTAATCAGCCTTTGAGGTTCTTGCCACAGGTCTGTCTAAGCTGTAATCAGGGTGCAACACTCATGCACCAATCAGATAAGCACATTTGATTTCCTTGCAGTTACCTTTTCTTTTTGATGAAGGGCTCGCCCTCATTGAGCACACGCATTTTGACATGAAAACCAAAACTCATGGGTAATTTGCTCAGTTCTGTTCTCAAGACCTGCCTGGTGCTGTGGATGAAACAGAAACTCCCTGACTGTGTGCCTCAAGCATGCCTTTAGGAGTCATGTGATCATGTTGGGTATGTTCACCCTTCACCTTTGCCATTGTAATAGAAAAGCCAAATATAGCATTCATTGCTTCCCCGGACCATTATATACATGGGCAGCAACATGACTGAATAGAATGAGGATGCACCAGGATTCTGTGAAGGAGCTAGCAATGCAGTGGATGTCTGCAGAGGTTTCCAAGAAGTGTCACCAATAACCAGCAATAGTCATCTCATCTCTGCAGCTCAAGGGTTTACCTGGCTAAAGAGGACTGGTAGGAAGCGTTACAAGAACAGAAGAACAGCCCCACTGGATCAGGCCATGGCCCATCTAGTCCAGCTTCCTGTATCTCACAGCGGCCCACCAAATGCCCCAGGGAGCACACCAGATAACAAGAGACCTGCAAGGCCTCCTGGGAATTGTAGTTAAGAACATAAGAACAGCCCCACTGGGTCAGGCCATAGGCCCATCTAGTCCAGCTTCCTGTATCTCACAGGGGCCCACCAAATGCCCCGGGGAGCACACCAGATAACAAGAGACCTCATCCTGGTGCCCTCCCTTGATCTGGCCTTCTGACATAGCCCATTTCTAAAATCAGGAGGTTGCGCATACACATCATGGCTTGTACCCCGTAATGGATTTTTCCTCCAGAAACTTGTCCAATCCCCTTTTAAAGGCGTCCAGACCAGACGCCATCACCACATCCTGTGGCAAGGAGTTCCACAGACCAACCACGCACTGAGTAAAGAAATATTTTATCTTGTCTGTCCTAACCCTCCCAACACTCAATTTTAGTGGATGTCCCCTGGTTCTGGTGTTATGTGAGAGTGTAAAGAGCATCTCCCTATCCACTCTGTCCATCCCATGCATAATTTTGTATGTCTCAATCATGTCCTCCCTGAGGCGTCTCTTTTCTAGGCTGAGGAGGCCCAAACACCGCAGCCTTTCCTTGTAAGGAAGGTGCCGCAGCCCCGTAATCATCTTAGTCGCTCTTTTGCACCTTTTCCATTTTCGCTATATCCTTTTTGTGATGCGGCGACCAGAACTGGACACAATACTCCAGGTGTGGCCTTACCATAGATTTGTACAACGGCATAATATTAGCTGTTTTGTTCTCAATACCTTTCCTAATGATCCCAAGCATAGAATTGGCCTTCTTCACTGCCGCTGCACATTGGGTCGACACTTTCATCGACCTGTCCACCACCACCCCAAGATCTTTCTCCTGATCTGTCACAGACAGCTCAGAACCCATCAGCCTATATCTAAAGTTTTGATTTTTTGCCCCAATGTGCATGACTTTACACTTACTGACATTGAAGTGCATCTGCCATTTTGCTGCCCATTCTGCCAGTCTGGCGAGATCCTTCTGGAGCTCCTCACAATCACTTCTGGTCTTCACCACTCGGAAAAGTTTGGTGTCGTCTGCAAACTTAGCCACTTCACTGCTCACCCCTGTCTCCAGGTCATTTATGAAGAGGTTGAAAAGCACCGGTCCCAGGACAGATCCTTGGGGCACACCGCTTTTCACCTCTCTCCATTGTGAAAATTGCCCATTGACACCCTCTCTCTGTTTCCTGGTCTTCAACCAGTTCTCAATCCATGAGAGGACCTGTCCTCTAATTCCCTGACTGTGGAGTTTATTCAGTAGCCTTTGGTGAGGGACCAAGTCGAACGCCTTCTGAAAGTCCAGATATATAATGTCCACAGGTTCTCCCGCATCCACATGCCTGTTGACCTTTTCAAATAATTCTATAATGTTTGTGAGGCAAGACTTACCCTTACAGAAGCCATACTGATTCTCCCTCAACAAGGCCTGTTCGTCTATGTGTTTTGAGATCCTATCTTTGATGAGGCATTCCACCATCTTACCCGGTATAGATGTTAGGCTGACCGGCCTATAGTTTCCCGGGTCCCCCCTCTTTCCCTTTTTAAAAATAGGCATGACATTTGCTATCCTCCAATCTTCTGGCACTGTGGCCGTTTTGAGGGACAAGTTGCATACCTTAGTCAAGAGGTCTGCAACTTCATTCTTCAATTCCTTAATAACTCTTGGGTGGATGCCATCAGGGACCGGTGACTTATTGATCTTTAATTTATCAATGAGGTCTGAAACATCTTCTCTTTTAACCTCTATCTGACTTAACTCCTTGGTCAGGAGGGAGGTGAGGAACTGTGTCGAAAGCCTTCTGAAAGTCCAGATATATAATGTCTATCAGTTCTCCCACATCCACAGACCTGTTGACATTTTCAAAGAATTATATAAGGTTCATGAGGCAAAACGTACCCTTACAGAAGCCATGCTGATTCTCCCTCAGCAAGGCTTGTTCGTCTATGTGTTTTGAGATTCTACTGGGCTATCCTGCAAGTGCAAGGACAATACCCCTCATTCAAGGAGGGGATTGAGGAAAAAATAAAAAGAGTCTGCTGTTGGGTCCACCCTGTGCATCTGGGTAGATATAAGAGAGAGAGAGAGACAGACAGACAGACAGACAGAGTTCTCAGGAGTGAAGCTGTCATTGTCCAGCAGCAGTGCACTCTCTAAGTGGCCCCAGAATTGAACTTCCATTGAAAGGCAGTTTAGAAAGACTGTTGGTGAAATGAAGCAATCATGAGGCTCAAGAGCTGTTTCAAATACCCTTGGAGGAGGGTGATACTAAGATGACACTTATACCTAACTTCTGTTTAGCAGTCATGTTTTGTATGCTTATGCAGAAATGTTCTACTGAGTTGGGAGTGATGGGGCTAGGGAGTAATCTACTAGGGAGTAATGGGGCTTACTCCCTGGTCACTTTATTTAAATTCATAGTTCTGGATTAATACAGTAACTCCAAACTCATCTCTCTGAGCTTTCTTCATATCAGCTTCAGCTTCTGGTGAACTAAACTTTCTTCATATCTCACATTCCAAAATATGGTAGCAGTTCCTGCTGAGTATGTTGGGCTTTTATATGGAAGTGTAAGTGAGGACTTCATATGTCTTCTTAGTGGAAAACAGACTTGTCTGAAAGAACATGCATCAATGTGGAATACATGCTCACATGGGTTTCCTTGGAACTTGCACTTCAGTGAGTTGCAGCTTTGAACTTCTTTTGTTTGTGTTGCTTATAGATCTGGTTAATTGCCTGTCTCATTCAAACCTATAATTAAATGTTAATGGGACAGATGCAGAGGGGAGGTTTACTAAACAGTGAACAGCAGTTCGTAACTTCAGCCTGAAGAGAGAGATGGTTGGCAGGAAGCTCTCACCCTGGAAATAGAGGCACCTTGCAGATGCAGCGAAATTGGGGTTGTATGTGTACATCAGACTAAGTACTCCACATAGTAATGAGTTAGATAAATTAGAAGCTTTTGTCACATTAAGTAGTCTGTGAGTTTGTGCTCAAGTATGTGCCCATCTTGTGGTGAGTGGTCCCCACAATGAGAGCGTGTACCCCCCTGGAACAGTATGCACTGTTCCTCAACAGAAGTGGAAACAGAAAGTACAGGTAATCTGTGCTCTCTGTTTCCCTTGCAAGTTTGAAAGTCTTGCTCAAGCTCATATATGGTGGCCAGGATTAAGGAAGCCTGGGGTGAGATGTGAGCCCCATAGCCGTAGAGTGGGAGCCGTTCAGTAGGAGCTGTAGCACGAAGCTGCTTAAGCAAATTCATCAGATATGAAAACATTCAGACAGGTGAGTTAGAGGCCTTGTGCGATGTTGTGTTCTCAACAACAATGTTACAGAGGTGGAGCGATTTGTGAATCTTGCTGTCTATTACAGGCAAGGAACTGGTTTAAAGTAGAAAACATGCAGTTGGTGTCAGACCCAATGCTGGTGTTATTTGGAGCAAATTGCCCCAGGGCTATGAAGCAGGTCGAGGCCTGTGTCTTGCTTTTTTTGTTTCATGCCATCCCATTGTCAGGAAGCATAAAGGTTTCCAAAATCGAGACAGTCTCCTCCACTCCGTGCAGCCGGCCCTGTGGCAAGCAGCAGAAGTGACCAACTGGATTTTGAATTCCTTGCGTGATAAGGTTAGAAAAGGTCCCTGGGTGGCTTTTGCTTCCATTCGACTCCTGACCGCCTCATCCACGAGAGGCAGCCCCCTCCTCCAGTGACTTCTCTCCTGGCATGGCATCCTCTAATATTTATAAACACCAACAATCAGAAGAACAAAAGATGGCAGTGACCCATGGTGCCAACGGAGCAGTGGCTCGGCTTTGCCAGCCTGGAGGAGGAGATATTGGCCTTCCTCCCCTGACCCGGCCCCCTTCCTGGTCCTTGAATGAGCCTCACTGCATCACAGCTGGTGTTCTGTTTCCAAGAGACAACTGGGACGTTGAAACGGTCGCACTCTAGATGCACCCTTTCCAGCTTGACTACTGACAGAGCCCATCATGGTTTCCTCCAGGGGAAGACCAAGCCCTCTTCCCATTGTGCCGTTTTTCTCCTTGACCTGAGTATCATAGAAGAACAAACAGCACAATTCTATGCCTTTCTATTCAGACACAAGTCCCATTGTGTTCAATGGGGCTTACTGCCAGGAAAATGGGTATAGGGTTGCAGCCTTAACCGCCCTCCCAAGTGACACAGAGGCCCACTGTTTACTGAAGGGGTAAACCAGTCTCAAGGGTGTACCACTTCTGATTGCAGGTGGGGGCTCATAGGATGGGGTGCTCTTCCATACAGAAAACGCCTTCTTTTAAAAACTTGCTGCCAGGGAGATTTTTTCAAGAATCTTTTGAAGAAAACACAATCTTGCACAATTCAAGATGGCAGCGCCCAGAAGAGCCTATAAGAAAAGGCCACTGGGGGCATCCTGCTGCACCCCTCTGATTTTTCTGTGGCACCCTTGGGTGCTGCAATACACAGTTTGGGAACCAATGATTTAATGCATAACTTGAAGAAAATTCACCACAGGAGGAAAAAAAAAATTCTGCAAAGTATTTTCAGCTCTTGAGCAGCTTCCTGTCTATTTCTCAGTGGGAGCAACCCAGCCCAGCAGTTATTTACATCCATTTGGAAGAGGAAAGTGCAAAATGCTGGGTGGGAGAAGAAGAGGAAAGAGTGGGGAACATACAGTAATTAAAAGGTCAGTGGGCTCGGTGGACCCGTCAAAATAGGTTGGAGGGCCAAATGCTTGTGTGGCTGTATTTGGGGCCTTGTGTTGGCAACCTTCAGTCTCGAAAGACTCTGGTATCGCACTCTGAATGGTGGTTCTGGCACAGCGTCTAGTGTGGCTGAAAAGGCCAATCCGGGAGTGACAATCCCTTCCACACCAGGAGCAAGTGCAGTCTGTCCCTGGTCTGTCTCCCTGGCTATGGGCCTTCCTTCTTTGCCTCTTTGCCTCAGTCTGTTGGCCAGGTGTCTCTTCAAACTGGGAAAGGCCATGCTGCACAGCCTGCCTCCAAGCGGGCCGCTCAGAGGCCAGGGTTTCCCACTTGTTGAGGTCCATCCCTAAGGCCTTCAGATCCCTCTTGCAGATGTCCTTGTATCGCAATTTGGGGCCTTAGGATTATAGCATTCAAGGGCTAGAGATGGTCAGGCCAGGGAAGATTCCCCAGAGTTTAGGATACCTAGAAGTCTAGCTGAGAAGGAGAAGGACAACTAGGTATTTATGATCATCATTTTTCTCTGTCTTTAGTCAGAATTCGAGCCTTGAACTGAGACATCTACATTTTGAGCAAGACTTGCCATTGAGTAAGGAGGTACTTGAGCTCGTCCCTTGGGGACTCACCTTGGCCTGAACCTGAAAAGGGAGGGGATGGCATTCAGAAGAGCACCAGACTGCTAACTGTTGAATGTGCTTCATGCAGGCTTCATTTCACAGGTGTGGTGAGGAACATAGCAACTTACGTAAAGTGTTTCTTGTGAGGATAAAGAAACATTGAGAGGAGAGAGATGAAGCCTGAAAGTGCCACTATGAGGAACGAATTATTGAAGCATATAAGTGACGCAGTGTGTCTTGATTTTTTCTTTGGAGAAACACAGCCTTCTTTCGGGGCGCAGACTCCTGATGCGTGCTGGTCTAGGGAATTAGACAGAGGAGACTTTGCCTCTTTTCCCTTCTGAAGACACCCAGCATCTACGGCTTTCACAGCTGTTGCTCTGACTCAGCAGGAAGCAGGAAGGACGGTTTGTTTCTTGCAGATCCAAAGCTCGAAATACTGCAGCCGCTACACCATTTCTGAAGCCGGGATTGCTAATTGCTAATCACTCAGGGGAAAATGTACCCACCAAATGTTCCATGACAATGACCCACATTTCCTGAGGGGATTCATTGTGGTTCTATCCATCCAGGTGTTCCCAAGAGGTTGGTACAAGGTCAGGTGGGACCCCCTTCAGACACCTGAGAAGCTGCTGGAGCATACATGCATCATTCTCATGCCGTTCCAATCAGATCAGAAGGCCTACATCTTTTGGGTTGGAGTCATGTTTTGGCTCCTTCCCACACAGGCCTACTTTCTGGGAGAGGTAGTCCTCTCCCAGAGGTAGTAATATAGTGAGCTATATTGCCCATTTCTCCTGCATATGAGAAGGATGCGTGTGGCAGAAGGTCTTACAGCCCAATCCCAAGGGTTCTCTGTGCAGCCAGAACTAGCATTTCAGCAGCAATGGGGACCTTGTGAGACAATCTGTCGCACAGTATTGGGCTGCTGCCACAAATGGAAGGAGGGGTAGCAAGAGTGGCAGCAGCTTCAAGGGACTCCACTAGTGCCAGTGAGCTGTCAGTGGGGTGAGCCATGGGTGAGGAGAAGGAGTAATGGGGGAGGAACTGGGTGTTGGGGAGAGAGAGTGGATCTCAGCAGCAGGAAGCTGCTCCCGGATCCTGTCCCTGGAACCTCTTTCTGGAATGCCCCCTGGCACCTGTCAGATTTCTTGCCAGCAAAATGCCTGGTGTAGGTCTGCGGAACCCATAGGGAATCAGGCAGTGTACCAGGGTGGGAAGTAAAGCATACTTAATTCCTGCAGGCTGTTCAACTGCCTCCCCACAGGATGCAGTGGAGCCTTGGCTCCATTGGTTCATTGGTTATAATGTGGTGAGGGGCATGATTGGGCTGTTAGAAACAGCCCCCCCCCCCAAAAAAAAAGTCTCTTGAACAGGTTCTATGAGTGGATGTAACTGACTGACTTCACTGAACACCTTCCAATTTATGAATTTGTATATTTTAAAATGGACGATTGCAGAGAGAGAAGAAACGGAACACATTCCACATGCACTGCCTCCGACACATCCTCGGCATCACCTGGCAGGACAAAGTTCCAAACAACACAAGTCCTGGAATGAGCTGGAATCCCTAGCATGTATGCACTGCTGAAACAGAGGCGCCTGCGTTGGCTCGGTCATGTTGTGAGAATGGATGATGGCCGGATCCCAAAGGATCTCCTCTATGGAGAACTCGTGCAAGGAAAGCGCCCTACAAGTAGACCACAGCTGCGATACAAGGACATCTGCAAGAGGGATCTGAAGGCCTTAGGAGTGGACCTCAACAGGTGGGAAACCCTGGCCTCTGAGCGGCCCACTTGGAGGCAGGCTGTGCAGCATGGCCTCTCCCAGTTGAAGAGACACTTGGCCAACAGACTGAGGCAAAGAAGGAAGGCCCATAGCCAGGGAGACAGACCAGGGACAGACTGCACTTGCTCCCAGTGTGGAAGGGATTGTCACTCCCGGATTGGCCTTTTCAGCCACACCAGACGCTGTGCCAGAACCACCATCCAGAGTGCGATACCATAGTCTTCTGAGACTGAAGGTTGCCAACTTATATATTTTAAAAGTACAGAACTGATATCAACAGCAAGGGGCAGCACCTAAACCTTTGGCACAGCAGTGTGCCAACTTTGGAAGCTCCTCCCACAAGGGGAATGAGAGTTATCCTCACACAAGGGGTCCTTCTGCATGGATGGAGCCCTTGGCCTGAGTGCCGCTCACCTCCCACTTGCAGAAGGAGCTTCTGATGACGATGCGCCAACAGTTTGGGTTTTGCCCACTTTGTGTTGAAGTCTCCTAGGACAAAGAATGAAAACAAATTTAAACAACGGTTTAGCATTCATTGTGGTTGGGTTTCCATTAATACTGAACTCAAAATTAATGAAAGCAAATGGGACATGCCTGTTTTTTTTCTGTTCAATTTTTTTAAATGAATGAACATATCTAAATGTCATTAAGCTTTGGTTACATAAATCCGTTTTGGAGAGGTTTGTCAATGTTTATGTCACAATATTGAAATGGAGCCTCCTTGTGCAGAGCAAATATACCTCTGAAAGCCAGATACTGAGGACAGGCAACAGGGGCTGGCCTTCACCTTCATGCTTGCCTGGGACTTTTCAGAGTTCCAACATAGCTAGAGGGAGTGTGAAGCACTAAGTTTTTCAGGGAGCCTCACTGCAGCGTGCAAGAGGCCCCTCTCCTTTGGAGCCATTCCAGGTGGAGGGAGCAGAACACAGGTGTATGCTTCTGTTTTACCCCCCTGGAATGGCTCTGAAAGGGAGAGGGAGAGCCACTTCCATGCCGCAGTGAGGCTTTTTTAAAATCTGTTTTTAAATTATGTTTTTAATTTGCTTTAACCTTGTTTTGTAAGCTACCTTGAGTCCCTTCGGGGAGAAAGGCAGGGTAAAAATAAAGTATAATAATAATATAATAACTTCCTGCAAAACTTAGCACTTTGCATCCCCTCTAGCTACACCACTGATGGACAGTCAAATGTAGGACTCCATTCTCCACTTCCTGATCCAGAAGGCGGACTTTGGTTCTTCCAGCGTCCCTTGGCCCTGGGGCCCAGAGAATACGAGTGTGTCTAGATAGCAAGTTCCTACATGTTTGGAAAGTGAGTGCTTCCATAAGCAAAGATTTCTGCTTGTCAGGCTGTGTGAAGGCTGGTTCAGGTGTCTTCTCATGCTCTGAGGCTAATTGACAAGTATCTGTTGTTCTTTAGCATAAAAATATGCAATGCATATTTATTTTGCAATATGATCACTCCTTTCCCCATGACTAGAAGAGAACCCCTAGTTGGCTGCATATGCGTGAATGATCTTGCAAATAGGCCGAGATAGACAACCGCATGTGGAATTCTGGATCCCAATGGAACATTGGCACAGAGTGTCCAGCTTTCTGTTGTCATAACCTTAATTATTTCTGCTTTGTGGACCAGACTTCTCATCTCCCTGTGCTGTCATTCATAGTCCATAGCCTTCAGGGAGGGCTGCAGTTGAGCAGGGTTTTTCAGCTATATTTAGCTGCTTGAAGTGTGCAAAGGAAATGAGTGATGGACTTAATCTTGGATACCTTGGAGGTCCCTGGGGCTAGTAAAGGCTTTCAGCTGCTGGATAACTCAAGATTTCTCAGCTGTCAGAGAGAACAAACAACCCATTACATTCAGACTGATCTGAAGATATGGGCTCCAGGTGACCAGCCAAAATAAGTGGAGATCTCAGATGTAGTTTGATAACAGCTATAAGGGCTGTAGTTAAAGATGGGGAGTCTTAAAGGGACAGCTCAGGAGTTTGAAGCTCTTGGAGCTACTGGGAAATGACTATATGGATTTTTGAAGGGACTATAGAGTAGAACAAGCAAAGGTGAACCTCACTTTGCTCCAGGCTGGATGGGCAGAAGCAGGGAGACCTGTCCAAGAGCCAGGTAACATAACATTATCACTGAGTGATGGTTTGGAGGGTGTTCCTGGGGTCAGACATTTCCATTGAGCAGAAGGGTAAATCTCTCTTGAAATGATAATGAAAAAAAGGGTTCCAGAAATTAGTGGGTGCCTGGAAGGAAGCAATCTTGGGGGACACCAGAAGAGAACTGGAACCTTGAGCAGCAGCAGCCATTTTGAGAAGTTTTAGTAAGACTTGCACAGTGTTAAGTGAATTTTAATTATTTCACATTTTGGTCTCCTATTATCATTTTTTTAACAAGTTCCCCCTCCGTCGCCAGCATCAAATATTGATGTATCTGAATATGTCAGAAACATGACCCCAGGGAAGTGGCATAGCTAGAGGGGGTCTTGCAGGGAGCCTCACCACAGCGTACAAGTGCCCTCCCCCCCGAGCCATTCCATTGCCTCCATTTTGCTCTCACTGCCCAGAATGGCTCCGAAGGGGAGGGGGAAGCTTGCATGCCATGGTGTGGCTCCCTGCCAAACTTGGTCCTTTGCATCCCCTCTAGCTACACCACTGCTCCAGGGAGAACTGGCTTGTTCTGCTGCTCTCTTTCAGAGATGCTGATTCTGGTTGATATGCAGCCCAGTCCTGTTGTGGAGCTGCACTGGTGTAGCGACTGCTGCTATTGCAATGTACCATAAAGCACGTTTGCAATAACTTGTGATTAGTTTAGGCAGGGCCAGTAGGAAGGCCTGCGCTGTCGCATTGGCACCTAATCTGGCCTGATGACTGCCAGGGCATGTAAATACTGTGCCAGGCAGAAGAGGGGTGGAAAGAGGGTGGAACAGAGGTGGGGAGTGTTTGGGGATGGGGGAGAGCAGGAAGGGGCAGTTCAGGCCTCAGATGGGGGAACATCAGTGGAAGAGGCCTCCGCCATATCCTAAACCCTCTCCCGAAAACCCTACATTGGGCTTCTCAGACTTGTGCCGGCTGTTTTGATGGCACAGATCCAAGTAGCCGCATTGGACAAGTTGGGACCCTACATGAGGTAAGGGATCAAATGTTCTCTTACCCAAAGGAGACCTTTGGCCTGCCCAATGGGGCTACCCAACTTCAGCACCGGATATGGCGTGGGCTGCATGGCCCTGGTGCGCCAGCCCTGAATAGTATTGGGCTGTTAGTTTAGTTTATGCTGTGTATTGTTTTGCACTATTAAAAATAGTTTTAATTTGAGGACTTTGAGTATCCGGTGATGAATAGGAAGCCTGAACATTTTATAAATAAACGATGACTTCCAAAGAGAAGTGCTTCCATCTTGCAACGTAGCAGTAATTGACATTAACACATGTTTCTTTTTCAGGAGCAGAAATCTGGCAGGTATTGGGTTGCCAATAGTCCGATTTGATGATTGTGTGGGCTGAAAGAATGGCTTGATTTCTTTCTTTTTTTTAAGGAATGTTCATAAGCTCCACCTTCACAAAATCATTGTCTCCACGGTAACAAGATTAAGTTTAAAACAGGCAGGGAGCCAGTTCTAAACCGGAGAGGCGAGGCGAGGAAAAATACCAGAAGAGACAGCAGCCTCTCTGAGCGATACACAATTGTGGGAAATCAAAATGCTGGGAATGTAAAGCAAATGCATAATTGTCCTCCACTGTGCCTGGGTTACTCTACCTGTATCAGGCATGCAGTTCTAGGGCTGGGTTCACGTGGAAAAAGATGATGAGTGCTGGATGCATTTGCTCTGACGGTGAATGGGAAGGGCTGCTTACATGGTGCACTGCGGCGCCTGCAATACTTACTGTTCTGCCCCGCTGTAGCTATGCTACTGGTGCAACTCCCTTGCTGCAGGACTTGAGGGCTAAGAACATGAGAAGAGGCCTGCTAGATCAGACCAAACATCCATGCATGCCATCATCTTGCCTCCAACAGTAACCACCCAGATGATTCCCAGAGCCCACAAGCAGGACATGAAGGCAACAGCCTTTCTCTGACTCCCAGTAGTCACTGGCAATCAGAGGTAGACTGTGCCTGTCTATGGAAGTTTCACAAAGCCATCATGCCTTACAGTCACTGACTGACCTGTCCTCCTCCATGAATTTGTCCAAGCCCCTTCAAAGACCTCTAAGTTCTACTGGCCATTGCCATACCTTGTGGCGCAAGTGAATGATGTATCTTGGGAGGAAGCCCTGTCTTCTCTCTGTTTGACTCTCCTCCCTCCAGTTCCATGGGAGGACCCCAAGTTCTAGCACAATTAGAGGTGAAGGAAAATCTTCTCTGTTTCTGTCTTTTTCACACCCTATACAATTTTAATTTGTTTCAAGCTTTCATGAAGATGCACCTTGCTGCAAAGATCAGAGACATCCTCAGCTTCAACATTTTTTTTTTAAATCCAGTCCTTTGGATCTTCTTGAACAGGAGCCTGTGATCAATACTTTATATTGAGAACTTGATTGAAAAACAGAACACTTTCGTTTTTTGTTGTTTAATTGGCCCCATGTCTTTGATATAAAACCACTTCCATGTCAAAAATGCAGATTTTGAGACAGAAATTTGACTCAGTCCTACTGATGATCCAGCTGGGTACAGTGCAGAAATTGGTCCTGAAGAAAGAGTTCAGCCCCCTGAGAGCATCAAATTAGTACAGCACTCCTTCTAGCCCTGAAAGTCACAAAAAGTGTGTGGAAAATAGCACCTGCTCAGGTATTAGAAGTTGGAGTAGTTGGGGTGGGGTACACTTTGTAGTATTTCAGAAGTTATGGGTTCTGTATAATATTTCTTCTCTGCCATCATCACCCCAAGCAGGATAAATTAAGCAAAAAACAAGGAAATATATGCCAATTTACCCATTCTGCATATTTCAACGGAGTCCTGGGCTTTGACATAGCTTGCTGCAGACTGCACTTGCTCCCGTTGTGGAAGGGATTGTCACTCCCGAATTGGCCTTTTCAGCCACACTAGACGATATTCCAAAACCACCTTTCAGAGCGCGATACCATAGTCTCTCGAGACTGAAGGTTGCTGCAGAATCGTGATGTATGGAGTATACCCAGCCTTGACTGAAGGGCAGGGAAGAAAATATCAGGCAGACTGAACCAGTTGATCTTATAGCTCAATCCTATGTGGTGCAACCACCAGTGGAACCAGCGTTTTGGTGGTGGAACAGGCTTCACGTCAGTGTTTTCCCAAACTGTGGGTTGTGACCCAACATGTCATGGGTCGTGGCCCCATGGTCAATGCTCAGCTGCAAAGCCTTTCTGTGAGCACCCAGAGGCTGCTTCTGGGTCACCCCAGCCCACAACCCACTCCATTGGGTCCCAGAATGTCTCCTGGAAGCAGTGGTGTAGCGAGAAGGGGGTGGAAAGCACAAAGTTTTGCAGGAAAACTCACCATGGCATACAAGTGGACCCTCATCCTACCCTTCAGAGCCATTCAAGGCAGGGACAGGAAAATGGAGGCATACACCTCTGTTTTGTTCCCTCCCTGCCCAGAATGGCTTTAAAGGGGAGAGGGAGGGGCTGCTGCTTGCATGCTGCGGTGGGGCTCCCTGCAAAATGTCATTCTTTGCACCCCCCCTAGCTATGCCACTGCCTGGAAGTGACTAGAAATTGCAAAAGCAACATGGTAGTAACGTGGAAGTTGCTTCCATGAACAAGCTTCTGGTCACTTCCAGAAGACATTCTGGGGCTCACGGAGGTCTAGGTGGGTCACGGCGGGCAAAAGTTTGGGACCACTGCTTTATGATATGCTAATCGCTGTTCCAGAAGCATGTGTAGCCGCACTGCTGCATGCTGTGGTGGAGAAAAGGACAGGACTGGGCTGTTTGTTTCTGACTGCAGGTCACTAGTAGTATGTCAGGAGCAGTGCTGGTAGAATATGTGTTAGGTTACCAGCCGATCAGAAGGCTAGACCTTTCAATCAGCCAACATCTGAGAGAATTTCCACAACAGCAGCAACAGTATAGGAAGGAGATCTAACAGTGTCTGGTTGTCTCACGGTGGGAGGCCCTTCCACCTCCCAGGTTCTGCTGCTGTTGAAGCTTGCACTGACCAGTGCTTCTCTAGTTGCCTGTGCAATAGCAAGTGTCATGAGCAAAGATTGTAGGGTGTTTACTCAAGAAAGAACCTCACCTGAACGTTCTCTTTGTTCTATTCTGTTCTGCCCAAAGCTTCCCCTTCTTGCTCTGGGGTTCCCTTCAGACCAGATCCAATTGAAGTATAACTTCAGCTGGAATTTTGGAAAACTCCAGGCCTGTCTCATGAGGAAGACCATTAAAATTAAAAAAAGGATGGTTTGTGATATCATTCGAAAACATTGTGCCTCCGGTGGCAGGTGGAAAAGTCAACATTTGCATTTAATTGGGTCTTTTGCTACAAACCGAAAACATCTTCTGTTGAGCTGGCAGGCACCTGAGAGAAAGACTCCTTTCAGATGAACTAAGTAAATAATAATAAGAAGAAAAAAATACACTGTGCTGTTTATGTAGAGGGGTGGAAATTATAGCATGAGGAAGTCCGCCTCTCAAGATGTAATCTCATGCTCCTAGGGACACCTGCTCTGGAATCCAAAGAATTAAAATGACGAAACCAAATTAGTGATGTGGGGACCCCACACGACCTCCTACCCCTTCTGATTGTTTCAGAAGCGTACATTGCATCTTAGTGTCTGTCAGTTCCCTGCCAATGAGACTGCCTCACTGTTAGTTACTTCACAACACAAAAGGTTTTCTAGCTGGGGGGGGGGGGAAGAGGATAACAGTAGGCATAGCTGAGAGAACCCCATTTTAAGCTAACCTGAGAGTAGGGTCTGAGGTCAACTCAAAACAGGGTATACCTTTCTGAGAAGCAAGATCTTGCACTTCAAGCACCCTTTCTTGGCTTTCTGCAGCAGCATCTAAATGAATTATTGTCATGTGCCTTAATTAGATGCATGGGTAGGGAAATGAAAGCATTCAGTGTGTATCACCTCCCAAGCATGCAAACGGTCTTTGCTCTTGTCAAAATTCTGGGGGTTCATCAAAAGTTCTTTGACATTTTCTCACAAGTAGAAACCTCCAATCCAACCTTAAATGTCTGCTTGAGTCTGCCCACCATGTGGAAATGAAATGTGAACTCTCCACACTGAGCTGGGTGAAGGGTCTCAGCAGACCCTGACCTCAATCCTGCCCCCCCCCCCACTATTGACAACAATGCTGATAGAGCACATGCTGCATCCAGTGGTGGGGGGGTCGGCCATTAGGGGGCCAGGTGGAGGTAAGTACAAATACAGGTTGATTATTTGAGTGGGTTCCATTCCAAGCAATCACGTGGATTAAAAAAACGCACTATAGCAAATCAATTTAAAAACCAAAGTTTCTTTGCTCCAGTGATTGAAAAACAGCCTTGGTGACCTTTTGACTCTAAGATAAGAGTCACTAAGAAGACAATCCATCAGCACTTCACTCAGCCCCTCCCTTCACCAATGCAAAATGATCACGTTTCTTTCTGCTGGGGAAAGGGAGGGGTCTGAAGGAGAGAGAAGGACTGATGGATTGACAGCCTGCTGTTCTCTCTCTCTCTCTCTCTCTCATTAAGGAGGCTGTTGTTAACAGACTCTTCAGTTTTTAAAACTGATTTTAAAGGGATGCATTTTTCCCCTTCTCCAGGGATCAGCACATTCTTTCTCATTTGCAGGGGCCATTCGTTTTGAGTCAAATCCGTGTATAAAAAGTCCATGTATAAATAGACTGAACCTGTATTTTCTACTTTCCACAGCATAGACCTTCTAGTGGCCTACAGGTCTCCTCTGTTCTACACCAGTTATATAGCTGGCATAAGTCATAAGAATATAAGAACAGCCCCACTGGATCAGGCCATAGGCCCATCTAGTCCAGCTTCCTGTATCTCACAGCAGCCCACCAAATGCCCCATGGAGCACACCTGATAACAAAAGACCTCATTCTGGTGCCCTCCCTTGCATCCTGAAATAGCCCATTTCTAAAATCAGGAGGTTGCACATATGCATCATGGCCTGTAACCCATAATGGATTTTTCCTCCAGAAACTTGTCCAATCCCCTTTTAAAGGCATCCAGGCCAGAAGCCGTCATCACATCCTGTGGCAAGGAGTTCCACAGACCAACCACACGCTGAGTAAAGAAATATTTTCTTTTGTCTGTTCTAACTCTCCCAACACTCAATTTTAGTGGATGTCCCCAATCCAAAAGATGGGGTGGGATTGAAAAGAGGGGATAGGATCCTGGTGCCATTGGGATCCACCCCCTCCTCCCTGCCCCTTGTCCTCCCCCTTGTCACCCCAAAACTCTCCCTGCCTTCCCTATCTTCAGATAGGATAGGGCCATTTGACTAGTAATTACTATCTCAAGAAGCCATCTCCCCTTGGAATATCCTATTCGTGTCATTCATTTTCCTCTCCTGTTTATTTCCTTCTGCATTTCTGAGATGTTTCAAGCAGGAAATTCCTAATTCATGTCAAAAATTGTCACTAAGCTGGTGCGATCTGAGCAAAGAAGGACACTTAGGAAAGGGAAGGGTGGGGAATTTTCAGAAACTAGCACAAAGGCAGCAGCTTGATTGAAGTTGAGTTAGGGAGATGCTGCTGCTGAGCTCTGGGCTGAACCATTTTAAACGCTGCAGGCTTAATGGGCCCCTCTGTTCTCTCCTGCGATCCCAGCTGATGTGGAAATGGCTTGAGCACAGCAAAAGATAATTTGCTTCTGCACATTCTGACTCATGGCTGGAGTCAGTAGTTGCTGTGCAAGATAATGGCGTGAAGGCAGGCTCTCAATTTCAGAATGACTCTGCCGAGGATTCTCCTCAAGGCTCAGGGTGAAGTTCGTTACCCTGATGAATTTTTAACAGGATTCCTGACAAGGCTTAATTCATGCAGGGCTCATGACTATTTCCTGGTGTTACAAAGGCTCCTGTTGACTTCTGCATTGGCTTCTCCATTTAGTTTTGAAAGCTGTGGATAAGGCCAATCAGTATCACACTCATGGAGGTCATTCCTTAGAATTAAGTGAGAGGATCAACCATGGTAGTCCTGCTCTTACGGGCATAACATGGGGATGCTATGGATCTGCCGTATACTGAGTTTACTATTGGTCCCTCTAGCTCTTTGTCACCTGCTCTGGCTAGCAGCATCTCTTGAGTTTCAAGCACTGAATTTTCTTAGCTATAACTGGTAATGACGGGGATGAAATCTGGGACCTTCTGCATGCAAAGTAGGTGCTGTGGATCCTCCCAGCAAACACTGTGACCCTCTAACCAAACAGGCCTCATCATCCCTACATGGTGGCCTTTGATAAGTACTTGATAAGACTGCGGGTATCGCTGCCTACCGGGGTTTGCAAAAGGAGGGATTGTGAAGCAGCTGCAAAGCATGCAATAGTTGGGTAGGCAGATCTGGTCCAGGAGCAACTCGGAAACCTGCAACTAGTACAGTGTGGGGGCAGACAGTGACTTCTGCGTTGTCTCACAATTTTGCACTTTGGCAAACAAAAAACAAACAAATTAAAGATGCAGATATAGGATGGGAGATACCTGGATGGATTCTTAGGATGGGAGATACCTGGTGGACTTCGTGTGAAAGGGGTCTTGGTGCAAAGTGGACATGAGTCAACTGTGATGTAGCTGCAAAGAAAGCAGTGGCAATTTTAGATGGCATTAATAGAACTGTAGATTCCAAATCCAGAGAAGTGGTGGTTCCACTTTACTCTGGACTGCACTGGTCAGACCATCTTGAATACTATGACCAGCTCCGGATGCTACATTGTAAGAAGGATGTGGCCAAACTGGAGCAGGTTCAGAGAAGGGCAATGAAGAAGATCCGGCATCTAATTAACAAGTCCTATGAGGAAAGGTTGATGGAATGTGGTGGGTTTAACTTGGAGAAGAGAAAGCAGAGACCGGACACGATAGTGCTCTTCAAATAACTGAAGGGTTGTTATGTGGAAGCAGGCAAAGGTTTGTTCTCTGCCACCCCAGAGAGTAGGACTTGATCTAATGGGATTAGGGCCAAATTCTATCCAATTTTTGAGCAAAAACTTTGGTGCAACCATGCCAATGGGGCATGCACTGCATCCTGCAATGGGGGGGGGCAGTCATGGAGGCCTCCTCAAGGTAAGGGAAAGTTTGTTCCCTTACATTGGAGCTACATTGCACCTGCATTGATGCTGGAAAGTTGGATAGGATTGGGCCCCTAAGCTGTAGGAGCTCCTCAGACAGCTTTTGAAGTTGCTCTAGAGAAGGTTTTCCTGCCACAAGCATGGGTCTGGACTAGATGGCCCCCTTCAACTCTATAATTCTATAGTATGTACACAACTTGTGTCTAGAACTCACAAGAGTTGATTTCCAGGTGCCCCCGGGAGCACGTTAATTAACAGGATGGAGAAACAAGAGGTGCCATTGATCCCGCACAGCTGGGACTTGCTGACAAAAGATGAATAACTTGGCACAAATGCCAAGTTTTGTCGAACTGCCCAGATCAACTCCCATCTCCCGCCATGGCAAATCGAACTCAACAATCTTGTCAGCAAGGCCTCCGCTCAATTTCAGAAATGGATGCAATTAAGATGGTAAAGTAGCCTCAACTTTGCAATTTGCAGTGTTTCTGGAGCTTAGGGGCCGAAGTTGAGCTGATGGCGAGAGAGAGAG